>NW_018408322.1:332401-366870 GCF_002113885.1 Mizuhopecten yessoensis
TGGGGGGGGGGGGGGGGGGGGCATCCTCCAAACAACAGCTGTTTCAAGGTTAAATGAAGATACGATCTTTTCGCATATTTTTATACCCATGTAACGTATATGGTTTGTTGTATCAAAGAATAAATGCGTTCAAAAGTTGTGGAAACAGACGGAAACAAATACGCTGTAAAAAATGAAGAATCTTTATTGTGATCTTGATTGGGGGTCAGGAAGGCGGTACCTGAACCATTGTCTAGCGGCTTAAATGTGTATCAAGTTTCATTTAGGACCCCATACCACTGCCAAAAAGGTAACTCTTTCAAGATGGTGGCCTTACCAGACAGCAGATATAGGTGTCCATTTCAAACCTGAAAAGCTGTTGTTTCTGGTAATATTCACTTCGTAGAAGTTAACATTTTTCAGTTACGATATTTGGCTTCTATATGCCCCCATTAGAATGTATTCTGGGAAGGAACTTCTTTGCTTTTCCGTTCGTCAGTGTAACATGGTAATAACTAAACACTACGGTGGTCGGATGGTGTAGTGGATAGCGCAGTTGCCTTTCACCAAAGCGGCCGGGGAGAAAAGGTATGGGGTCACCTATCCAACCACATAGGGTTTCTCCAGGTACTCCGGTTTTCTTCTACAATAAGACCCCCCGCGCGCTAACATCCTGACCATCAAGAGTGATTTATATAAGTTGGAATATTTTTTTTCATATTTGATGTAAAACAAAAGGTTAATAAATAAAACTAAAAATGTTTTTGAAAATTAAATCTTCTCAAATAAGTAATAACAATAATGTTGTAAAAACAAATACCTGAAGAAAAAAAACACTTTTCCATTACACAGGCATTTTATGAAAACGATGTACTATACAAAGACACGAATCCAATTGAAATGGTAGATTTATTGCATTCACTAAAATCAGTCCCAGGTGTGAGACATATCCGTGTATCATACCACCTACTCTACCGGAAGTTCATTTCAGAAAAAAATGTTTACATTGGAGGAGTGGAGGCTGGAATTACAAAGGATTTCAGATTGACAGTTTCCTCCTGGGTGTCCTGTTTCACGTTTATAGATTGGCACACCATTAAAAAAGGGCGAGATATAGGCCTTACCAAGTACTGAGCAGGTTTGTTTTGCACAATTGAGTTCTATTTTTATCTCCAAACTGATCATCATTGTCTTTGGAATGGCCTTTTAATCATGTGCAGTACAAAACCTCAATATCGAGAGATAAGTAAATACATGTATCTAACGTGTATTATGTATAATTTAAAAACAAGATCATTGGGGGATCTTGTCGTCAATCACGAAATGATCTTTATTAGATCCACAAAAGATGATCTTCTAATTTAATTCCTCTTCATTTTCCTTTTACATACTATTTCCCAGTCCCACGTTATACAAAACTCATATGGGAATCTTGTAAATTGTACATTAACTTTAACCTCGTAATGTCGTATGTCATTTGCCACTATGGTAAATGTTATTGTATAAGAATTGCATCACTATATGAAAATGCTGAAACTTTGTAATTATTTCATACTTAGAAGTGCTGTCTGTGAGGATCGATTACCATTATTGCCAGGGATATTGAAAAGAAGGGGAACATACATATACAATATGAGAAAGATCCTTCCAATATAGACAACAGAACTTGACTGTCAAAATCCAATATGGCAACCTTTCAGACATTTTACTCTCCAATCAGTCCCGAAAGTAAAACATACACATTGAATTTGAGGAAGATTATTTATGCGTAGTACTTAATGATAATTAGCGATAACAAATATTAACTGTCAAAATCCAAGATCGCCGCCTGTCGGCCAATTTGTCGATTAGTCTCAAAAGAAAACATGCCCGACTAAAAACCAAATGAAACCTACATAACAAATTTGAAAAAAGAGCCCCCCCNCCCCCCCCCCCCCCCCCCCCCCGGTACTTTCTGAGAAATAGCGATAACAAACTTTAATTGTCAAAATCCAAGATGACTGTCTGTCTATCGGCCATTTTGTTTACCCAATCATTCCCAAAAAATAAACATGCACAACTTATGTCCAAGGGCAACTTACATATCAAGTCTTAGAAAGATCCCTCAACTTACATATCGAGTCTTAGAAAGATCCCTCAAATTACATATCGAGTCTTAGAAAGATCTCTCAACTTACATATCGAGTCTAAGAAAGATCCCTCAACTTACATCTCGAGTCTTAGAAAGATCCCTCAACTTGCATATCAAGTCTTAGAAAGAGGCCTCAACTTACATATCGAGTCTAAGAAAGATCCCTCAACTTACATCTCGAGTCTTAGAAAGATCCCTTAACTTACATATCGAGTCTTAGAAAGATCCCTTAACTTACATATCGAGTCTTAGAAATATCCCTCAACTTACATATCGAGTCTTTGAAAGATCCCTCAACTTACATATAGAGTCTTAGAAAGATACCTCAACTTACATATCGAGTCTTAGAAATATCCCTCAACTTACATATCGAGTCTAAGAAAGATCCCACAACTTACATATCGAGTCTTAGAAAGATACCTCAACTTAAATATCAAGTCTTAGAAAGATCCCTCAAATTACATATCGAGTCTTAGAAAGATCTCTCAACTTACATATCGAGTCTTTGAAAGATCCCTCAACTTACATATTAAGTCTTAGAAAGATCCCTCAAATTACATATCGAGTCTTAGAAAGATCTCTCAACTTACATATCGAGTCTAAGAAAGATCCCACAACTTACATATCGAGTCTTATAAAGATCCCTCAACTTACATATCGAGTCTGAGAAAGATCCCTCAACTTACATATCAAGTCTTAGAAAGATCCCTCAAATTACATATCGAGTCTTAGAAAGATCCCTCAAATTACATATCGAGTCTTAGAAATATCCCTCAACTTACATATCGAGCCTTAGAAAGATCCCTCAACTTTCATATCAAGTCTTAGAAAGATCCCTCAACTTCTTTCTGCGAAGTAGCGATAACAAACATTACATATGTCACTGATAAAATACAAAATGGCCGCCTGTCGGCAATTTTCTTAATCCAACCAGTATCAAATGTAAACATGCCCAGCTCGAGTCTAAGACCTACATAACGCCCTTCAGTACTTTCTGAGAAAGTTTTGTTAAAATGCCAAGATATATATAGCTACTGTCTGCTATTTTCTTTATCCGATCAGTCTCTAGTTGTTGGACTAAAAGTAACGTACAAAAACATTTAAGAAAGATTTCTCCATAACTTTCTGAGAAATAGCAATGAAGAAAGCGGGCTAAAGAAGAGAACTCTTAGATAATAAACAGTTCGATCATCGCTATTTTACGAGAACCATTTTGAAATTCAGCTTATAGTCTGTAATTCAAATATATACACCCTCATCATTATTAATGTATGACAGATGGTATAAAAAAGGCGAAATGGCAAAAACAATTCAACCAGATTTTTTTTATCAAACTTGGCGATAACAATGAATTATCATAAGAGAGCCATTAACATCCCTATTGCTGATATCTGAGAAGTGTCGCACGTTAGCACCAAAATTGAAGGGAGCGCAACACCAACGATGGAACCAATAACCAACATGGAGGGGGCGCAACACAAGCATTAGCAACAAATAAACCATAATGAAACTGGGAGTAAAAGCAATGTTAGAACAAATAACAAATATGGAATGATGCGTAACCCAAACATTAGGACCAATATCCAATATTGAAGAGAGAGCGACACAAACAAAAAAATCCAAAAACAGAATAGAAGGGAGCGCAACACCAACATTAGATCCAATAACCAAAACTGACGGAAGGGAGCACAGCACCAACAACCAAAATTGAGGGGAGCGCAACACCGACAGTAGAACAAATAACCAAAATGGAAAGGAGCGCAACACCAGCGACCAAAATTGAAGGGAGCGCAACACCAACAACCAAAACTGAAGTGAACGCAACACCGACAATAGAACCAATAACCAAAATTGAAGGGAGCACAGCACCAACAACCAAAATTGAGGGGAGCGCAACACGGACAATAGAACAAATAACCAAAATGGAAAGGAGCGCAACACCAACGACCAGAATTGAAGGGAGTGCAACACCAACAACCAAAATTGAAGTGAACGAAACACCGACAATAGAACCAATAACCAAAACTTAAAGGAGCGCAACACCAACAACCAAAATGGAAGGGAGCGCAACACCGACAGTAGAACAAATAACCAAAACTGAAGGGAGCGCATCACCAAAAACAAAAATTGAAGGAAGTGCAACACCAACAACTAAAATTGAAGTGAACGCAACACCGACAATAGAACCAATTACCAAAACTGAAGGGAGCCCAACACCAACAACCAAAATGGAAGGGAGCGCAACACCGACAATAGAACAAATAACCAAAACTGAAGGGAGCGCAACACCAACAACCACAATTGAAGGAAGCGCAACACAAAAATTGTAACTAATAACCAAAATGGAAGAGAACATAGAACCAAAATTAGAACCAATAACCAAAATTCAAGGGATCGCAACACTGACAATTGAACAAATTTCCAAACTTGATGGGAGCTCTTCACAAAAAATGGAACCAATAACCAAAACTGAAGGGAGGGCAGCACCAAAAATAGAACCAATAACCAAAATAGAAGGGAAAGCAAAACACCAACATAAGAGAGAATGGAAAACTTTGTCATCGTTTGTAATTATATCCATGCTAGGAAATAGATACGTTAATATTGAACAGCAAAGTGTCGGAACACACACATTAGTAAGTATGCTAAAACAATAGGGAGTGCTTTAGTAATGTTAAACATTAGAGAAAGGAGAAAACAATGAAAATAATCCAGTAAAAATATTTAACTTTGTTATTTTACAAGAAAAAATTAAACAGTAAGAGCAATCTCAGTGTAAAGTTTGTCTTTGAACGTCACGCTGTTTCGCTTTTTTCAACTAAAAAAACGAAACACTAAAGTAGGTCTGCGGGTTTTGACACGCTCATGATATCATATTCATGTTTAGCAGAAATGGCACAAGTTCATTGGGACTGTTTTAGGGAATTATCAACTTACCAGTCCAATAATGAAGTTTCCTCCTACTCGCGTCTTATTTACGCCTCTTATCGCCCAACCTTAACCTGTCTCCCGTTGATGTTCTATCAATATCCATGCAGAGGGTCGTTATCAGAAAGCAAGTTTCACATACATATCACGGTAGATAACTCCTAATAAATACACGAGTTCACCGCTAGGGGGCGATGTGGTGAGCGTACTGAGAAAAATCAAATTACGATTTTCATGGCTGATTTTGTCGATTTGCCCATAGAAAACACACATTTTCTTTGCAGGGTGCGATTTAAGTGTTGAATTTGAGACTAGTTTGATGATATAATTTGCGCATGGTTTGAATTTTACGACGAACAGTTGAAAAAGTTAACGGCAATTGAAGAAATTTTCACGTGGGATGTTTTCTATACAGGTATGATGAAGGAGCCCAGGTTTTCTTTGAAAGATAGCAGATAACCTAGGGGATGCATCAATAGCATTACACATGGCATCGGTGTTTTATCTGTGTTATTTATGAAGCATAGTGTAATGTCTGGATAATACCTTTCGCCTACAAGTTTCACATGTTAGCTTATTTTTGGGTGAGAGGGCGAAAAAGGCAGAGGCTATATATAATGGGAGGTATATATATGTTCCGTTACTGATCATATCTGTCGTTGGTTACATAACAGTTGTCGTTTTAATCAGAGAGACTCCGAGATAGTCTTTGTTAAAGCACTTCTCGGCCTTTATCTGATTAAAACTACTGTGCGTATATACAATATATTAAAACAAATGACGTCACCAGTCAACGATTTCTCGAGAGGGAGAAAGAAAATATCGAAATTCGACGGATTCAAGTTTTCGGAGGGATTTAAATTCTTTTGTTCTGAACATTCTGTGTGTTGTCAATTCCAGGTCAGGTTTGAAATATCATTGAATATTCATATTGTTTCGTTTTAAAATGAATATATGTCGTTGGTGACCTAGGGCGGCGGAGTAGAAAGGAACAAAAAGTATTGCATCCTAAATGTTAGTACACGAGAACAAAACTGTAAACTGTTAACCATTTTTCTGAATATGAAGGGGCAAGGCAGTGCTGCTCAAAACGAGAATACAAGAGAAGTATCGCATCTAATGTGTTCGTTTAATTTTACCGACCAGGATGATCTGCAAAATGTACACACAGCGTTACGATTATGACGTAATCTTTCAATGAAGATATTTAAATGGTCAAGAGCCGTAGCTAAAAATCTAAGAACAATAATAATAATAATGTACAGCATCTGATACAGCTAAAGCGCTTTACAGTACATAGATAAACAATTTGCTACTAGTCCTATGCCACCTGTCTAATATCTCCCTATGTGTATATGCCTGCGTGTGTGCTGGAGATGCAATGTGTTCTGTTTGTAGTGGGACTGTTATTCCAACGGCATCATTTATAGTGCCACGTCACTTGAATGCTACAACACAGATACCGCAACATCCACACCAGACCAATTCATACTCCACCTGGGTTGTTGGAGTTGTGTGGGCAGGAGAAAACCACTTTATCGGAAGATCGAACCCCGGCCGCCTGCATGGAAGGCCGGAGTGTTAACCACTCTCGACTAATCCGCCCATAAACGATCTTTAGATTTGATCAGGCACCGTCTTTCGCCTTAATTGTTTCGTCTTAATATCGGCCGCAGTCGTTATTTCGGCATTTCGGCAATATGAATTTATTATATAACTGCTGATGTTGGGTTTTTTTTAATGAAAAAAACGATTACCCTTATGGTGCTAACAATACAAGAGAAACGTGAAGTATCGGTTAATTAAAATAATGGTTACGATTGCACATATTGTTGAACGGGCTTGTGCTAAAAGTTTAGGGTGTCTCCGGTTCCGATGCTCGCGGCTCTAGCATTTTTGGCGGACTAGCAGGAAATGTGTCAGACAAATTTCCATAACTTATCTTTTGAAGCGTATTTTGTTAACAGTTTTATAAGATTTATTAAACGCGATTCAAGAAGTTGTTATTTTAGCGATCATTTGGCGAACAAAACTGAAAACTTCCTGGACAAGATGCCATACATCGGGTCCAGGTGTGACATGGCAAGATGCTTCCCATAATTCGGACAATCATTTTATTCATTGCCAATATGTGCATGTTTAGGACAAAACGTCAATCAGCTGACGCACGAGAGCTGACGAGCACGTGCGAAAGGCAGGGTTGACAACGGTTGGATTCAGTGATGCTGAGGGGCTTGACGTCAAAAGTATCTTATCAAGTATTGCCTTCAAATGTTAAGTATACATAAACGACATACTATCAGCATTCACACACTTCAACTTTATATTTACCAATAACCACAGAGGAATTTAAACTTAAACATGCACAGGCAGGCATATTATGATCACGTGCGTAACACGTCTGGTAAGTTTATCCAAAAAAATCTTAAGTGCGTTCGATTAGAACACAGGCGTAGTCTTAAATATTTTCTTTATAGGCTTGTGTCTGATACTTTATTTGAGGTGACATATTAAGGTCAAACCATTTTGTTTGATTAAATTCGAGCCCTTGACTTTTCTTGTAGTTACTGCGAGCTATAATATACAGCTTGGCAGATGAGGTTAACGTTACGTCACTTCGCGTGTTGAATATCTTTTCAAACAGCACAACCATCGTACTCTCTAACTCCGAACAAATCTTGGTTATTTTAATTTATTTTCACAAATAGTTTTTCTCGAAAGCATGAATTCTCAAAAGGAGGACTCAATCTATTCACTGTAAAGATATGCATGTCCAGGACAAAACGTCAATCAACTGACGCAGGAGAGATGACTAACACGTGCGAGAAGCAGGGTTGACATACATGTGTAACTTTTCCAAAAATCAATCGCTAAAAATTTAATAAATTCGCGATCGCGTCTTCTCAAGAATCAATTGAAAATATGTTTCTCTCGAAAAATCAATAATTTACAGTTTATATTTGTAACATCAAATTGTCATGTTTTATAAACAATAAATAAATATTGAAGAAGGAAAACTTTTAACCAAGCAAATATTGAATGGAATAGTCAACAAAGTGAACAGACACAAGTTATTGTGCTTTCTAAAATTTATCCGACAAAAAAAACTTATTTCAGAATTAATAAAATTAAATTCATTTAGCCTTGTAGAGGCGTATACATCTTGATCAAATATTCATTAAATCATGAATTCATCATAAATATGTGAAAATTGCAAAGTGTGAATTTTAAAATATGTGTGAGTTTGAAAATAATTTCTTCAGCCACTCTATTTTATGAAAATAACATTTAAAAAAAAAAATGAATACATGGATTTGAATGTTTGAATACGTAAATATGTGAGTATATGGATATGAATGAACGAATACAGGAATATCACTGTGTTGATAAATAAATGCGAAGTATGGATACATGAATACGGATGTGTGAATATATCAATATCAATTTGCGAATACTTAAATGTAAATGAATTATCGCGAGAGTATGAATGCGTCAAAACATGAATATGAAGTGTGGATACATGAATATGAAGTGTGGATACATGAAAAGTTATTTGTGAATACATGAATACGAATATGTTCAATACACGAATACGAATATGTTCAAAACGCGAATACGAATATGTTCAATACACGAATACGAATATGTTCAATACACGAATACGAATATGTTCAAAACACGAATACGAATATGTTCAATACACGAACACGAATATGTTCAATACGCGAATACGAATATGTTCAATACGCGAATACGAATATGTTCAATACGCGAATACAAAATGTTCAATACACGAATACGAATATGTTCAATACGCGAATATGAATGTATGAATACCGAACAAACACAAGGAAAAACTTGAAGTTTAACAAATTGTTGCTATCAGATATGAAGAGTACAAACAATGATCATTCCCATGAATCACAGCTGATAGAAGCGATTATCATGTATACCAGCAATGTTTGTAAACATGAAGAGAGATACCGTTGCTAATTCAGACAGCCATGTCCGTCTGATTACAGGGTCATTAGGCTCGGGTTATAAATGGCGGACCTGAGACCATGTGACACTTACTTACTCTCAATTGGAGGGATCCTTAAAGTGTATCCCCAAACACACGCCGACCAGGGCTAGTGTTTTATCTCATTAACATTCCAAACTCTCGGCCTCAGCCAATCAAAATGATTTATGCACGATGCTTCAAGATGTTTTTTTGGGGCCTTTGAATGGCATTGAAATAATTTGTCTACACTAGCTACGGTATCTTTATTATGCCTGGAACATGAACACCTCGACGCCCCTTGCTAGAACTTTAAAATCCAAAGCATTCTTGAACCGGTCAAATCGATGTCATAATCTCGACGCCCCTACACTTTGAAAATCGATGTTATAACCTTTCGACCCTTCACTTGTAAAACCAGTGCTATAACTTCGGCGCCCTCTTGCTTGTAAGACGTTGTCATAAACTCAGTGCCCTTACACTTATAGAACCATATCGTTTTTATCTCTGTACCTTGTTCAATCGATGTTAACTCCTTGGCGATCCTTTATTAATAAAATCGATGTCATAAACTAGAAGCCTATTTACATGTAAAAGTGATGCTATAAACTCGGCGCCCATTAACTTGTAAAACAGATGACATATTCTAGGCTCCTCCTTTACTTGTTAATCTGATGCTATACTCTCAGCGCCTATAAACTTGTAAAACTACTTACATATTATCGGCGCTCATTTGTCGGCAAAACCGATTCATAAAGTCGGCGCCCCTGAACTTGTTAAACCGATGTTATAAAGTCGGCATACATACACGAGTAAAACGAACGTTATAAATGAGACACTCATGCACGTACTATAGGGACCCCAGAACCAAATGATTGTCCATAGACGATAGTGTTAACGTTTACCACTGTCCTGGTTAAATGGGGTTATCCACACTGGTTTACCTCACCTCATTTTGAAGAATATCATCTCACACAACTGTAAATAAAATATTTAAAAATTCTGCCAATTTGATTTTTTTTATATGGGGGCCGCCATCTTGTATTGAATTCGGCACCAAAAATCAACAAAATTTTACAACAAATTACACACTTAATAAACTCGCTCAGACAAAAGCAGACTTGATTTTTTTTTGATTTTTTTATGCATATTATATCTAAATATATTGCTCAACCCACACATAAAACTTTTGAAACTTCTGCCACCTAAATATCTAACCAGCAGACCCCGAGGCCCCGAGGCATTCACCTTCCTATTAAATCTTCCGCCCAAAAGGGAAAAACTCACAATCTATTTTTGATTTGATTCCGTGGTCCCTATAGCAAGTTATCGTGATATCTGCATTCCAATCACTTGACACAATCGTTATGTTCATAATAGTTAAGTCACCGTAATACCTTCTCCTCCGGCTCCTATTACACAAAACCAACGTAAACCATCCCCTCCCAGTCTACTGCTTCACAGTATAAGTGTACCCTCCTCCAGTGACCTATTACACAAAACCAACGTTAACCCTCCCCTCCCAGTCTACTGCTTCACAGAATACGTGTACACTCCTCTAGTGTCCTATTACACAAAACCTACGTTAACCATCCCCTCCCAGTCTACTGCTTCACAGTATACGTGTACACTCCTCCAGTGTCCTATTACACAAAACCTGCGTTAACCCTCCCCTCCCAGCTTACTGCTTCACAGTATACGTATAAACTCCTCTAGTGTCCTATTACACAAAACCAACGTTAACCATCCCCTCCCAGTCTACTGCTTCACAGTATAAGTGTACACTCCTCCAGTGTCCTATTACACAAAACCTCCGTTAACCCCCCCCTCCCAGTCTACTGCTTCACAGAATACGTGTACACTCCTCTAGTGTCCTATTACACAAAAACTACGTTAACCATCCCCTCCCAGTCTACTGCTTCACAGAATAAGTGTACACTCCTCCAGTGACCTATTACACGAAACCAACGTTAACCCTCCCCTCCCAGTCTACTGCTTCACAGTATACGTGTACACTACTCCAGTGTCCTATTACACAAAACCAACGTTAACCATCCCCTCCCAGCTTACTGCTTCACAGTATAAGTGTACACTCCTCCAGTGACCTATTACACAAAACCTACGTTAACCGTCCCCTCCCAGTCTACTGCTTCACAGTATACGTGTACACTCCTCCAGTGTCCTATTACACAAAACCTACGTTAACCCTCCCCTCCCAGCCTACTGCTTCACAGTATACGTGTACACTCCTCCAGTGTCCTATTACACAAAACCTACGTTAACCCTCCCCTCCCAGTCTACTGCTTCACAGTATACGTGTACACTCCTCCAGTGTCCTATTACACAAAACCTACGTTAACCCTCCCCTCCCAGTCTACTGCTTCACAGTATACGTGTACACTCCTCCAGTGTCCTATTACACAAAACCTACGTTAACCCTCCCCTCCCAGTCTACTGCTTCACAGTATACGTGTACACTCCTCCAGTGTCCTATTACACAAAACCTACGTTAACCCTCCCCTCCCAGTCTACTGCTTCACAGTATACGTGTACACTCCTCCAGTGTCCTATTACACAAAACCTACGTTAACCCTCCCCTCCCAGTCTACTGCTTCACAGTATACGTGTACACTCCTCCAGTGTCCTATTACACAAAACCTACGTTAACCCTCCCCTCCCAGTCTACTGCTTCACAGTATACGTGTACACTCCTCCAGTGTCCTATTACACAAAACCTACGTTAACCCTCCCCTCCCAGTCTACTGCTTCACAGTATACGTGTACACTCCTCCAGTGTCCTATTACACAAAACCTACGTTAACCCTCCCCTCCCAGTCTACTGCTTCACAGTATACGTGTACACTCCTCCAGTGTCCTATTACACAAAACCTACGTTAACCCTCCCCTCCCAGTCTACTGCTTCACAGTATACGTGTACACTCCTCCAGTGTCCTATTACACAAAACCTACGTTAACCCTCCCCTCCCAGTCTACTGCTTCACAGTATACGTGTACACTCCTCCAGTGTCCTATTACACAAAACCTACGTTAACCCTCCCCTCCCAGTCTACTGCTTCACAGTATACGTGTACACTCCTCCAGTGTCCTATTACACAAAACCTACGTTAACCCTCCCCTCCCAGTCTACTGCTTCACAGTATACGTGTACACTCCTCCAGTGTCCTATTACACAAAACCTACGTTAACCCTCCCCTCCCAGTCTACTGCTTCACAGTATACGTGTACACTCCTCCAGTGTCCTATTACACAAAACCTACGTTAACCCTCCCCTCCCAGTCTACTGCTTCACAGTATACGTGTACACTCCTCCAGTGTCCTATTACACAAAACCTACGTTAACCCTCCCCTCCCAGTCTACTGCTTCACAGTATACGTGTACACTCCTCCAGTGTCCTATTACACAAAACCAACGTTAACCATCCCCTCCCAGCCTACTGCTTCACAGTATACGTGTACACTCCTCCAGTGACCTATTACACAAAACCAACGTTAACCCTCCCCTCCCAGTCTACTGCTTCACAGTATACGTGTACACTCCTCCAGTGTCCTATTACACAAAACCTACGTTAACCCTCCCCTCCCAGTCTACTGCTTCACAGTATACGTTTACACTCCTTCAGGGACCTGTTTGACAATAAACCTATGTCAACCTTTCCCTCCTCCAGACAAGCTTCATTTGGCCTAAGTGTTGAACGCTCATCCAAGTGAGGAGTGTATTCTGTCCGATAGTTCACTAAAATTGACCATAATCGCAAGCTACACAATTATGACCAGTCGCATGTTTTATTTCGTCAGTTTTAGCGGACTGTCTGTCTCCATGATGGAACACATCAGAGTCCTTAAACAATGGCACTGTTGAACGTTCAGCTTTTTAGGCAATGGCAGAAACTCGTTACCTCGTTTTCATTATAATGTGACAGGGTAGAATTCCACGCTGAGTGCATTCGTCATAGTATTTCAGTGAGATAACACTAAAATCTGCGCTTTCGCAAGGTGGCAAATACACCAGCACACCGCCTCCAGCATATATACATACACTGCCCACATAGAGGTACGTGCTAAAATGACCTAGCTAAAAAGGATGCATAACCCAATTAAACCAAAATCTTAAATCTACACTCTCTTCTAAAGTTTCCTATTTGACAAGATTTTATGTTAACCGATTTTTTCTCGGCGTTAATGCTACAATAAACCTCAATCAGAAACCGTCGGAACATTCCGTAAAGAAAAATAAAGTCGTTTACGGAAATAGACGACAGTTCTTTCCTTATCGCAAGGAACTTCGTTAATTTGATATTTTCCATTTGAAAATTATTACTGATCGGTTAAGGAAAACCCAAACGTGATATTGTTTATCTTTTAACTAACGATGTTTTATTGAATTTGGAAAATCTGAAGTAATGAAATTTACTAAAATTTAGAATGTTACTAAAGCTCGGCCTGAACCTTTGTACAATGTATCCTAATCTAATAGATGCCAACCAATTTTAACGGACAGAGCGCCTTACTATTTTGATTAATGTACGATATCTCTGCTTTGATCTTAAGGACCGAACGCTGAATCTTAAGACCCATCTGTACAGGGAGAATACGGTAAGCTCTGTTCTGACAACATGTATATGTACAGGGCGTATTACCATTTTATGGTGAATACGGTAAGCTCTGTTCTGACTACATGTATATGTACAGGGCGTATTACCATTTTATGGTGAATACGGTAAGCTCTGTTCTGACTACATGTATATGTACAGGGCGTATTACCATTTTATGGTGAATACGGTAAGCTCTGTTCTGACTACATGTATATGTACAGGGCGTATTACCATTTTATGGTGAATACGGTAAGCTCTGTTCTGACTACATGTATATGTACAGGGCGTATTACCATTTTATGGTGAATACGGTAAGCTCTGTTCTGACTACATGTATATGTACAGGGCGTATTACCATTTTATGGTGAATACGGTAAGCTCTGTTCTGACTACATGTATATGTACAGGGCGTATTACCATTTTATGGTGAATACGGTAAGCTCTGTTCTGACTACATGTATATGTACAGGGCGTATTACCATTTTATGGTGAATACGGTAAGCTCTGTTCTGACTACATGTAAATGTACAGGACGTATTACCATTTTATGGAAAATACGGTTAGCTGTGTTCTGACAATTAATATACTAAACACTGACTCTTTAGATACACTGGTACATGGCGCCTTACTATTTTATGATAATTACGGTAAGCTCTGTCCTGACTCTAAGCACTAAACACTAACCCTTTAGATACACTGGTATAGGGTGTCTTACTATTTTATGGTAATTACGGTAAGCTCCGATCTGACTATAAGCACTAAACACTGAATCTTTAGATACACTGGTATAGGGTGTCATACTATTTTATGGTAATTACGGTAAGCTCCAATCTGACTATAAGCAATAAACACTGACTCTTTAGATACACTGGTACATGGCGCCTTACTATTTTATAGTAATTACGGTAAGCTATGTTCTAACTTTAAGCACTAAACACTGAATCTTTAGATACACCGGTATAGGGTGTCTTACTATTTTATGGTAATTACGGTAAGCTCCGATCTGACTATAAGCACTAAACACTGACTCTTTAGATACAAATGCACAGGGCATCTTACCATTTCGTGGTAAATACGGTAAGCTCTATTTGGACTATTAGTACTAAACACTAAATCTTACATACACCTGTACAGGGCATCTTACCATTTTCCGTTCTGACTTTAAGTAGCAAAAACTGAATCTTTAGATTAGCCAGTACCGGGCGTCCTACCATGTTATGGTATTTATTGTAAGCTCCGTTCTGACTATTAATACCAAACACTGAATCTTAGATACACCTGTACAGGTCATCTTACCATTTTATGGTAATTACGGTAAGCTCCGATCTGACTATAAGCACTAAACACTGAATCTTTAGATACACTGGTATAGGGTGTCTTACTATTTTATGGTAATTACGGTAAGCTCCGATCTGACTATAAGCACTAAACACTGAATCTTTAGATACACTGGTACAGGGTGTCTTACTATTTTATGGTAATTACGGTAAGCTCCGATCTGACTATAAGCACTAAACACTGAATCTTTAGATACACCGGTATAGGGTGTCTTACTATTTTATGGTAATTACGGTAAGCTCCGATCTGACTATAAGCACTAAACACTGAATCTTTAGATACAAATGCACAGGGCATCTTACCATTTCGTGGTAAATACGGGAAGCTCTATTTGGACAATTAGTACTAAACACTAAATCTTAGATACACCTGTACAGGGTATCTTACCATTTTCCGTTCTGACTTTAAGTAGCAAAAACTGAATCTTTAGATAAGCCAGTACCGGGCGTCCTACCATGTTATGGTATTTATTGTAAGCTCCGTTCTGACTATTAATACCAATCACTTAATCTTAGATACACCTGTACAGGTCATCTTACCATTTTATGGTAATTACGGTAAGCTCCGATCTGACTATGAATACTAAACACTGAATCTTACCATTTAATGGTAATTAATATAACTTGTACAGAAACAATGCTGTACAATCAACATTAAGACGTACAGGGACCCGTTTCACAAAGACGGTAACTTTTCGAATATATTTCATACCTTTGAGAAAACACTGAACAAAAAACATGTAGATCTATAAATTTGAATTTCAGCTAAGCTAACCATGCTTTGAACAGTTTGTCCCACGTGAACATGAGCATATCAAGATTTACTACCTTCTTAACCCACTAGGTCAGATATTTTTTATTATCAATCTTCGGAAGGGTCTACAGAAATATTTATTGCGTAATGAGTAATCATTTTAAGTCCAAGGACACGAGTAATTTGATTTCTTAAGTTTATATATTAATAAAAAGTAAACATGGATTCAAATTTCACATTTATGAAAGCTCCAGTCAGTAAAACCTGAGTGCAGCACATAATTTGTATCGTGATAACTTTAAGATGATAATTACAAACGAACTACATGTATGTTGATTCAATATGTAATCTCCCATTGCCACAGCCCTGCTCCTGATGAGCATGTACTTTCATTTGATGTACATCATGTAGTTCCACCTTTAGCATCGGCCCCTGTGTCAAAGAGAAATCTTATCAGGACGTGCTGATCATCCGCACAACCTCCCCGTAGGATCTCCGATGGTAATTAAGACAGATTCAGTCCACAGCTTTATGTAGCAAAACCAAAAGTAAACCTCCGCGCGAGCTCACGTGAGACATGACATACATACAAGGTTTTTGTACTCAACCAGTCCACATGGTAAACACCGTGGTTTTTTGCACTTTTCTGGCAAGAAAGTCACATAAAATGTAAATGAACGACTTAAATTCTCATCAGTTTTGAGATTATCCACTATCTGACGGTAATAAGCTTTTAATCTCCCCCCGCGAGCAACTAACTTTAACGTGAATACAGTCTTTAACTTCTTTGATCTGATGAAGTATTCGCCAAAAAACTAATTTCCAATAGATAACATAATTTTTATTTTCAAAATCAAGTGATCCAATTTCTCAATGTCCCTATTATATATCGATAGGTAAAATGGAACAGGTGATGTAAATGGGGCCCAGACAGTTCCGTCACCCCTAAACTTCACAGCAAGCGAGGTTGTGCAGTGGAGAATCCTGATTACTGACCCTGACGTTTGGTGCTCAGGTAACAAGGTATGCTATGTATTGAACCATCTACTGCAAGTTGCATCTTTTTCCCAAAATGTGTCCACACCTCCTTTCTAAAAAGTTTCGCTTCTCGATTTTTAGTACCACCTCTCTCTGCTAGGCTGCTCTCTTTTATACTTTATTGTAATTTTAAAGTGTAGCCTAGCGGAAAGAAGACAAAATTACGGCAGGTAAACCAGTCTACTTCTTTACAAAATAAGTTCCGCATCTCCATTTCAAAAGAGTTCTTACTTCCATCCCAAAAGATTTCCACACCGAGAAACATGTAGAATAATTCTTTATGTATTGATGAAGCGTATGAAATGCACACAAGAAGACATATATTGATAAACGCACTTGAATTAAAGGCACATTTCATGTAATATCAGCTAAGGGAGTTAACTCTAACATAAATTATACGTATAAAGTGGAAGGTAACATATACCCTTAAATAGGTCATGTAAGTGCTCTGATGCCTAAAATAGATAGATACATGCACAACCAACATGAATATATCAAAATTCACAAATACTTATTTCTAAGACTTATGGTTAAATACGTTAGACTAAATTCTAACCAGAGAAAATTAGGACAACCTCTAGGAAGCTGTGGTGTCCAATATAATTATATCAAACTAATGCGCGAGGCTCATATAACGTGTTGATGGATGTAGCCGTACTTAGATTAGTATCGGATATATATGTATAGAAATAGTGCTATATAGGAGGTCCCACTCAAAGTCGGTCCATAGGAGAGAGCGCCACCTGTGTACCAATACTACACCCGTAAAGCCAGCCGGTATTGATGATGGATGTCTACCTATTTTTGCGAACTATTCGAATTACTGATTGATATATACTCACAGGTTAATATTTTGACACGCCCCTTTTATTTTTCTAAAGATAAGTTTTCTAAGCGTAAAACATTAAAATATTGAAAAAAAACTGTTTATATTATTTGTATCTTTTTATCGTGTGAACTCTATGAGTTGCTTGGCCGTCATGATGACGAAATCTGGTATTTCCAATATTGCAGATGTTTGTATAGGGGAGGCAGTTAAGGATCCCAATACCACGGCCAAGAACTTATCCGGTGTGACTAAATCTTTGATACATCTTTTTTGAGAAAACCATACCATGCGCATGACTTTAGAATGATAAAGGTGAACAAAATGTAATCAACAACAGTGTTCAGAGTATAAACATTAAGCGGGCTAGACTGGATTCGAATCCTTGATCTAAGATTGTTATACTGTATCTTTTTCCGACTGAGCTACCTGGTCAGGCAGCGGAAGGATCATGACCAGAACGTGCTGCATTTATCGCCAAAACGAAATAAAGGGGAGGTAATTATTGTTTAAACCAGAGTGCGCTGGAACAGGACTCCTTAAGCTCTCTATTTCCTTATCAATGTTCTGTAGTACCACACATCTTTACATTATCTGTTAAAAGTTTGATTTATAAGCAGACGACATAGAAAAATGTTTGCTTTGTTAAAAGGCGCCATTTTTCTTACGATCATATGCAACAGGATACATTCCAATTATATTTGATACAAAACATGTCACGTGATTTGCCAATATCGTGACCTCCCTCTCCTCTTTTTTTTCACCACTCCCAAATTCGTTAAATTCAATCTAACAAAACATTGGCTTTTTTCTATGAACGTGCTTTTCTCTTTCCATATCAGATTTTTGAAGCACGTGCACGCGGCGACCCCTGGTGTCAGGTTAGTTTGACCGTTGTTCAACTGTCAATTAGGGGACATCACTCTCGATCTACATCAGACTAACACGGACCACGCCCAGGTTGGACCCTGCCATCGACAACTGATCACCCAGTTAACCAATATCACAACAAAAGCATTTTGTTATTTTTCAAAGTTTGTCTAATAAATTCATCAAATTGTCAATGAACTATCTAAAATACAACACTAGATTCACGATTAAATATCAACTGTTACAAAAAGACAGACTTAAGGGTATATGCTACTTTACTTTGACAGGCTTTCACTCTAGAAGAGGAATTTGAGTAATGACATGGTGACAAATTTCAGAAATGTTCACACATACACACGAATTAAACACACACAGATTATTATGATTATTATTTTTATGTCTTGTGGAATTCTGTTGGATAATCATTGATTAATCGTCAAAAACTACGAGTTCTCGAAAAAAAATAGATTTCCAGTTTAAGTTCTAGTTAAACTGATAACGTATCATTTCAATCGAGTGTAAAGGACAGACGCGGTCCAAGGATTCAATTTATTAACAATAATATTCAATTAGATTTTTGTTCCGGAATGTTTAGAAAGTTTGGATATGTTGACCCTCGGGTGTTGATTACTTCCCTACATAAACACAGACAGATTTTGACCTGAACATCTGATACATTTATATCGAATGGAGTATATATATGAGCATACAGATTCGACAAACCATCTGTCATTATTCGTTCCTGTATCGTCTGCACCAGACAATGAATGGATTACATTTATTCGTTTCGTAACATCATCAATGTTACCTTGACCTCTAATCAATCGGCTTATATCGGCTGTTTCCGCTACCATTCATTTGACGTTATACGGAATCTGCCGAGTTTTAACGAGTGGACCTCTAATGTCACGTCTATCAACTGTAAACAAAAAGAAGATTTACTATGGCACTGACATGCGGTTTAGGATGCAGCATATTTCATTTTGATAGAGGACTCTGCCGTGATTACGTTCAAGATTGGGTTATGCATGATTCACGTCCATGCATGTCAGAGATCAGAATTTTTACAGTTACAACTAATTCGAACAAACATATGGCAAGCCAGCTCAACGTTTAATTCATAGAAGACATATCTCTATTTATTTAGGAGATATCTCATAAACGACAGAGATGTTTTATACAATTCTAATTATATGAGATAGCTCTATTTCATTTTTACTTTTCGTTTAAACTATCTACAAAACTTTGAAAACTCTTTTGGGTATTAAATGTTAAGTTTTGGCCTGCCATACAAACAACAAATTATATTATGCTGTAGCTGATTGATTTCCTCGAGTTGTATTTTCATTTCCGATTTTCTTTTTTTGAGATGGATTCCAGATGAATTTCGGAAATTGAAATTGTTTGCATTTTAGAAATGACTAAATAGCATATCAATACATTGTAGTATAGCTTAAAGCTAGTTACTTTTTGATACGTTTTAAAATTCCCACCGACAGGGTAGCAAGTTTGTAGCCTACTTTCTAATTAAAGTTTTTCAGGCTTTACTTACCGATGATCTGTTTGTTTGTGGTTTACGTCCTATCAACAGTTATGGTCCTTTAAGGACGAGCCAGAGTTTTAGGGTGACGGAAAACCGGAGTAACCGGTGAAAAAACCCGACCTGCAATCAGTACCTGACGACTGCCCCACGTAGGCCTCGAACCTGCGATCCAGTGATGGAGGACTAGTGATCGTAAAACGATAAAACGCCTTTACCACTCGGCCACTACTCCCCCCCCCCCCCCCTCGTATCGTTGATATGCTTTTTATGTTTAGATAAGAATAATTGGTTTAAATATCACGAACTACCACTCGTTATTATTACATTTTTTTCTATTTTGGCACTATTTTTCAGATTTTTTTTCAATGCGGTTATTTTAGGAAGATTCAGAACTTCATATCTTTTTAATAGTGAAATATTACCAAAAATCACAGATGTTTGGATAAATTTCATCTTATCTGAAACTGTGTTTTGATAGATATTCACAAGATATAATTAATTCGAGTTCTAGAAAAAAAATGTGAAGACAAATTGTCTCACGAAAGATAAGTTATTTAACGAGACAACTTAGCGTCAATTGTAGCTAAACAAATTCAAAAATAGTTTATAAAATTCACATATAACTGAGGTAGAAACTTTCCTCGGTCAAGATCCGAGCAAGATCAGATATACATACAGTGGGATGGGAAGGTGAACCGTGTAGTTTATCTAATTATGTTAAATACAAGTAAGTGTGGTTGGGTGGCGCTGTGGTGGCACACCTCGACAGCCGGAGTTCGATTCCCCGATCAGATACGAAAAAATATGGGCCGGGGTCACCTGTCCACTCATTTGGATTTCCTGTAATTTCTCCGGTTTCCTTTTATATTTAGATCACCAGCGCGCTTTTATCTGCGCCGGCAAGACCAACCACTATAAGCTTATATATTGTTTCATATTTATTGCAAAAGGAATAATTACTAATTTTATTGGTGTTTTATTGCATGCCACGTAGAATATTCAGAATAACAACATATCTTTGTACATGTGTGAAAATACTGAACTTTTAGAATGCACTGGACCGATGTCTAGGCCCTTGGGATCATAAAACAATCTTACATTAATGTACACTTAAATTTTCGCTCCGGCATTCACGTATGACGTCACTTTTCATGATATAATTTGTGATTGGTTACGTCAAATCTTAAGATGAATTTAGACTTAAGATAGTTTCATAATCTCAGTGTCTGATTGTTTATCGAGAAATAATCTCTAAACAAAATCTAATAAAATGTTGAACCATGCCAAGTAAACCAACCTTGGCCTTTTATTATTTGATAAAAATACATTTTTCATATAAGATGACGTATATAATAATATCAACGAAACTTTTTTTTTTTGCATGTATAACTTGAACATGAAAAAAACATGGAAATGTGTGAATAGAATTATCTCCCCTGACATTAACTTTCCGGTGCCCGAAAGTAGATCTTTGCAGGTTACCGGAACCCGATAACAGAGGTGGGATAACAGTCCTACATTTATCACTGAAATGGCTGAGGTGTGATGTGAATCGGGATGAGTTATGTCGGGAGAATATGGCACTTGAATCTGTAAATTTTAATCAAAATTTATTTTTTCTGAATGAGAGAACGTACAGTTTCAATCGAATACGCAACGCGCAGGGCTGTTTTTCCATTAGTGCGGTTTTACAAGCGATACCGCCAAAGTCTTGATCCGATCATTATCAAAACCTCGGCAAAAAAGCTTGTAAAAATGAGATTAGTACGTGTTTAAGCCACCGTTTTCTGGATTGAAGAATGCTATATTTAGATATATATACCATGTGTTAAGAAAGAACATGTCAGTACTATAAAACATAGATTTCATGTTTTTATAATAAAAATTCGGGATCGAAGCTCTAAACCGTATACAATAGGGTAACAAACCAGGAAAGTTTACGTGAGAGTTGGGAGCAGAAAATATACTTCATCATTTTTGGGAAAATGCACTCAATGAGATAAAGAATCGAAACCTAAATGATGGGCGGATCGATTTCCATGGTTGTACATAAGATATTGTTTGAGATGCTACAGAGCATTGAAATATCTAATCACTGTACTTATTTAATTTTAGAATGACTCAGTTAAGTAATGTTTTCAATTCTGATTCACTATAGCGCTAAAGAGATCTCAATTTCTCGGGAGACAATGCTGTTATTGCGTTTAACATGACATGGCAGTCAATCGTAATTTAATCCTGGTATCATACCATATATGACGCTATAATGAAAACTAAATTAACAGTCGAATCGAAAGAAGGTTATCTCCCCTAACATGCATCCCGTCTAAATTAAAATGCAACGTTATTTACATTTTGTATACAGGACCACACAGTAGTCTAATACAGGGCCACACGGTAGTCGTATACAGGGGCCACACGGTAGTCCCATACAGGGCCACACGGTAGTCTTATACAGGACCACACGGTTATCTTATACAGAGTCACACAGTAGTTTTATACAGGTTCACACGATAGTCTTATACAGAACCACACGGTAGTCTTATACGGGGCCTCACGGTAGTCTCATACAGGGTAACACGGTAGTCTTATACGAGGTCGCACGGTAGTCTTATACGGGGCCACACGGTTATCTTATACAGGGCCACACAGTAGTCTTATACAGGACCACACGGTTATCTTATACAGAGTCACACAGTAGTCTTATACAGGTTCACACGATAGTCTTATACAGGACCACACGGTAGTCTTATACAGGGCCTCACGGTAGTCTCATACAGGGTAACACGGTAGTCTTATACGAGGTCACACGGTAGTCTTATACAGGGCCACACGGTAGTCTTATACAGGGCCGCACGGTAGTCTTATACAGGGCCACACAGTAGTCTTATACAGGGCCACACGGTAGTCTTATACAGGGCCACACAGTTGTCTTATACAGGGCCACACGGTAGTCTTATACAGGGCCACACAGTAGTCTTATACAAGGCCACACGGTAGTCTTATACAGGGCCACACAGTAGTCTTATACAGGGCCACACGGTAGTCTTATACAGGGCCGCACGGTAGTCTTATACAGGGCCACACAGTAGTCTTATACAGGGCCACACGGTAGTCTTATACAGGGCCACACAGTTGTCTTATACAAGGCCACACGGTAGTCTTATACAGGGCCACACAGTAGTCTTATACAGGGCCACACGGTAGTCTTATACAGGGCCACACAGTAGTCTTATACAGGGCCACACGGTAGTCTTATACAGGGCCACACAGTAGTCTTATACAGGGCCACACGGTAGTCTTATACAGGGCCACACAGTAGTCTTATACAGGGCCACACGGTAGTCTTATACAGGGCCACACAGTAGTCTTATACAGGGCCACACGGTAGTCTTATACAGGGCCACACAGTAGTCTTATACAAGGCCACACGGTAGTCTTATACTGGGCCAACCAGTAGTCTTATACAGGGCCACACAGTAGTCTTATACAGGGCCACACGGTAGTCTTATACAAGGCCACACAGTAGTCTTATACAAGGCCACACGGTAGTCTTATACTGGGCCAACCAGTAGTCTTATACAGGGCCACACAGTAGTCTTATACAGGGCCACACGGTAGTCTTATACAAGGCCACACAGTAGTCTTATACAAGGCCACACAGTCGTCTTATACAATGCCACACAGTAGTCTTATACAGGGCCACACGGTAGTCTTATACAGGGCCACACGGTAGTCTTATACAGGGTCACACAGTAGTCTTATACATGACCACACGGTTATCTTATACAGAGTCACACAGTAGTCTTATACAATGCCACACAGTAGTCTTATACGAGGTCACACGGTAGTCTTATACGAGGTCACACGGTAGTCTTATACAGGGCCACACGGGAGTCTTATACATGGCCACACGGTAGTCTTATACAGGGCCACACAGTAGTCTTATACAGGGCCACACAGTAGTCTTGTACAAGGCCACACAGTAGTCTTGTACAAGGCCACACAGTAGTCTTATACAAGGCCACACGGTAGTCTTATACAGGGCCACACGGTAGTCTTATACAGGGCCACACAGTAGTCTTTAACAGGGCCACACGGTAGTCTTATACAGGGCCACACAGTAGTCTTATACAAGGCCACACGGTAGTCTTAGACAGGGCCACACGGTAGTCTTAGACAGGGCCACACGGTAGTCATAAAGGTACACAAACATAACAACAATTGTGGAAGCCGTACAAGGAAATAGAAATTTTATATGATGAAAAAAAGAAACAAAAGCAAATGTATAACATATTTAATTGGATCAGCAGACTATTTCTGGTCTCTTTTGATATATCCTAAGCAGAAGGCTTATGAAGACTTCTTTTGATGCATTGGTTCCACATAAGTCATCCATCTGCAATACAACAGGCTATATGTATACAGTAGAGTTTTAATTGACTCCATAATCTATGCAGGCCCAAATACTGCTACCCCAAGATAATGCTTGCTGTTATAGCTATTGTGGATGGTGATTTTTTTTACGTTTTAACACCTTTTTACCTTTTTGTTTATTCCTAGTTTGATTTTGCGTTAGACGCGGTGTTGTTTCGCACTTAATGACCTCTACATTTTGATGGGCCGTAAAACAAATACAAAACAATAAACAAAACAAAACAAAAGAATTGGTCTTGCTCTCGTGGTGATACTCCACCGTTTGGTGGGTTTTTTTAATGGAGAGTTACCGTTTTATAATTAGGGTTTTCTGGCTTAAAAGTGTACGAGGATTTTGTTTCTCCCCGCCAGTTCTTTATTGACGTATATCCAAGATGTTAGTTAGGATTATGAAATGAAAAAAACGTGAAAGATAAAAAGTGGTCGTTTGGTTTGTTGCTATGGTATCAGAGACGTCAAACTATAAGATGTTCCAAGAAGTTCCTTTTTCCCTTCGCCATACTGATTGCCTGCATTATTGATTTTCCATGAATCTTTTGAGCGAAGAAACACAAACAGGGCCAGGATGAATAAAAAAAAAACAATAAATGTATGGTTACCTTCCATTTTGTTCATTTATACCGGTATTCAATTCCCGATATAAAAACAAAATATAAAGTTAATCTTTAATGCTTTCCCCCCAAATCAGCAGGTAACAAATACGTCCGAATTGTGTAAAACTCGGAGAGGAAACTACGATCAATTGGTCCCGGCACAAATGTTATCTTTGTTTTATCATGAATTAGTCTAGACAATTTCCACATTTACAATCAAACGTTATCGCCAATTACATAATCAATTAGACTTGAAGTAAGAATATAAAAGTAAAGGTGAGACTCTTAGTAAGACGTGTATACGAAGTAAATGACGAAGCCATACTAATGACTAATGCAGCTTTCATTAAGAATTGATCTGTAATATTCCTTAAAACCTATGCAAAAGCCAGCAGGTAGAGGTCGGGAAAGTCACCTTAGATAGCAGGAAATTTACAGTGACAACATGACAGGTTTTCAGGGTCGATGCAATGTCACTGGAACAGGGAATTATGAATCATTCAAGATCACCTTCGTAAGGTAATTACTAATGCAATTTTAAAAGCTGTGTTTTAGCATTTAATTTTTTAAAGAAATATACAATGCACAATGCATTTCTACGTTATGTAATAGATGGTTGGTATTATTAGAGTGACGTTTGTTTGCTCTTCATAAGAGCTGTAATTTACATATATATTTATAACACATTCAAAACCTCACAAAGATAAGAATAAGTAAACTTGTTTTTAAAATTAATTAGAAAAAAAATATGTATTTATATATATAAACATATCTCATATACAGAAAGGCAAACAGACACTATGAATCATGTAAGCAGAATCAAAGGTTGTAGGAAACCTATTGTATCAATCATAAGTAAATGTAATTTATCGTTGTGTACAATTACTGTTTAACGATGCCTACATTATTCTGGTGAGAAGGTACCTGATAAATCAAATAGCCATTTAACTACTAGGTGTAGTGAGTTTATAGTTTGTTCATACATCATAAACAGCTATAACACTTTAACGATTACGCTATTCCCCATTGCGTTCTGTGTTTATTTTTCCCCTTTTCACTTTATTTTCTTATGAATATTTAATGAAATTTTCCATAGTTTGAAATGAGATCATGGTGTGGAATGCATGATTCCTCAATGGAAATTTTTATCAGTGAATTGATCACAACTACTGTAACCAGACTAAAGTGACAGCTAAGGTCCACAGGAAATTGAAGCCAAATCAAGCGCCACTTTACAGTTGCCATCGCTCACTGAAGAGTCGTAAGTTGGACAATGTAGCACGAGACACACACACACCCTCCCCCTCACCCCTTGTCATATAAATCTGACAGGGCTACCGGAGGTATGAATGCAAACTTGTTTGTTTTTTGTTCTGTTTGTTTGTTTGCGGTTTAACGTCCTGGCAACAGCCAGGGTCAAATGAGGACGGGCGCCTAGGAAGACAACAGCCAGGGTCAAATGAGGACGGGCGCCTAAGGAGACAACAGCCAGGGTCAAATGAGGACGGGTGCTTGGGGAGACACAACAGCCAGGGTCAAATGAGGACGGGTGCTTAGGAAAACACAACAGCCAGGGTCATATAGGGGCGGTGCTTAGGGAGACACAACAGTCAGGGTCAAATGAGGACGGGTGCTTAGGGAGACACAACAGCCAGGGTCAAATGAGGACGGGTGCTTAGGAAGACACCGCCTGAAACAGAAAAGTTACATCCGGTAAAAATAGGTAGGCGGCAGCAAGTATAGGAAACGTAAAATATCCCAAGTGTTGTGATGGAGGCAGCATCTCAATTTTGGTATCAATTTTAGTAGAAGACACTAAAGAAAAACCCCGATGCTGCAGAGAGCCCCGCATTAGTCGCCTTTTACGATACAACAGCAGGTTATTTTCGGTTTCTTTAATGTCTCTTAAACAAATAAAATAAAAAGGGAAAAACTACCCCCAAATCTGCATTGGGACGCATTAGTCGCCTCTTACAAAAATGCATTGGGATAAAACAGGTCTTTTCTTTCTCTGAACCTGCAAAGGTCACCTACGAAGACACCGCCGAAAAGCTGAGTAACGATAAGAGCTAAAGTAGTATAGAGGTCCATAGCGTTGCAATGGCGGCAGAGCTGTAGTGTTGATGTTTTTGATCAGTGTAATCGAAAAGAGGAAACAGAAAACTCACGTTTCTGCGAGGACATCATGCTACCAGGATTAAGAACTGGATTAGCCAATCAACTGTGACATGTTAACTCAATAAACAGGTGATTCCGATATAAAACAACAGGTTAATCATTTGGGGAAAAATTCGCCTTCGGCTTGGGTAGGTAGGGGTACGAAATGAAGGCGATATGCAGGAAATGTGCTGTGTAGTATGCTAAGCGCACAACCAAGTAGTCTGCCTGACTAATCCTGTTTAATCCCAATAAGATAATAATGTGTGTTTAAAATTTGTATTCACAGAACACACACATTAAAGGAACGTCAACTTCAGCATTTATGAAAGTAAAGGTTACTTGTGTTCTATTTTGGAAGGAACTATATTTGTAACACTTTTATTTCTAGCATTTCAGAGATTGCTCCCTTATCAGAACCTGCGAACCTGGGCCCGTGCACATATGGACCACCACGAACCCAGGTAATGTGTATAGCAGCGGTTACGATCGTTTCCTAGCAAGTTCGAATGTTATGTACCTGACATGTAATAAGTCTTGACTTTATTTCAGACACAATGTCCCTAACCATGGGTGATAATCAAGCCGTATTTTTGGCCAACTTATGTGTCACATATGGCATGTGTACACATGTACTCAAAAACTGGGTATAAGTAAACGTTGAATTTTCATTTTGACTTAAGGTGTTATGCTATCTTGTACATTTTAACTGGCATTTGTGTTAAAGTAATCTCCCTTTAATAGTTTACGTAATTTTCTGTTATCTAGATGTTTTTAATGTTTGCATTCCTGTTTTCTTTCAAATGGTTGGGTGTTTTTTTTAATTCTAAATAAATGTGATAAAATATAGTTTACATAATTTTTATTTTCGGAACTTTTTCACAGCAGAAATCTCCAAAGCTCAAACATTCATCGATCACTGCTTTCTGGATTGATATATAGTGTAATGTCATACGATGTTGCTTTTCCAGTTTCCTAAACAACAAATTTGTTTTATCAATGAATGGAATAACACGGTGATGTATGGCGAGTCACACTAAGAAAAGGTCATATGATGACGTTGCCCACAGATGATGACAACATTCAAGAGCTAAAGTCACACGATGACGAGGCCCAAGGATGATGAAGTCATTAAACAGCTAAGTAATAAGGCAATGATGGGGCCATTCAACAGCTCAAATCAGATACAGACGACATCCACAAATATGTCGAAGCTACTTGAAGTGGCATATCAATTAAAGAAATGGCATTAGTATGTAAGTATGATATCACCTGATCAAAACGACCAATAGATGCTACTTGTACTTGTCCTTTTCTTGGAATCATGAAAGCAAGCAACCGGAAGTGATGTGCTTCACACTTAGCGACATTTTGTTTTCACAATTTGTTTTCCTGACAACTTTTGTTTCCTGATACCCTACTAAGCACTCTTTTTCCCTTTGTGTTGAGTGTTCACCCAAGCAAGGAGATTTCGGGGTTTGTCCTCTGAACGAAGACTTCCATTTGCTTGACGTCAAAAGCTTTGAATTGTTGAGGGTAAGGACTTTTCAGTCCATTATCTGTATAAAGTGACCTGGAAGAGTGTCATGATGTCATGTCCGGGTAATGACATTTCAGTGAGAGGGCACTATAAAGTAACCTGGTGGAGTGTCATGATGGCATGTCCAGATTATGACATTTCAGTGTGATGACACTATAAATTGACATGGTGGAGTGTCATGATGTCATGTCCAGATTATGACATTTCAGTGTGATGACACAATAAATTGACATGGTTGAGTGTCATGATGTCATATCCAGGTAATGACATTTCAGTGTGATGACACTTCAAATTGACATGGTGGAGTGTCATGATGTCTAACTCAGATAATGACATTTCAGTGTGATGACACTATACAATGAACTGATGGAGTGTCATGATGTTATGTCCAGGTTTTGACATTTCGTTGAGATTGCACTATTAAGTGACCTAGTGGAGTGACATGATGTCATGTCCAGATTATGATATTTCACTGAGATTGCACTATAAAGTGACCTAGTGGAGTATCATGATGTCGTGTCCAAGTTATGCCGTTTCAGTGAGATGGCACTATAAATTTACATGGTGGAGTGTCATGATCTCGTGTCTAGGTTATGACGTTTCAGTGAGATGGTATTATAAAGTGACCTAGTGGAGTGTCATGGTGTCGTTTCAGTATAATGTGACCTGATGGAGTGCCATGATGGCGTGTCCAGGTTATGATATTTCAGTGAGATTTCACTATAAAGTGACCTAGTGGAGTGTCATGATGTCGTGTCCAGATTATGATATTTCAGTGAGATGGAACTATAAAGTGACCTAGTGGAGTGTCATGGTGTCGTATCAGTATAATGTGACCTGATGGAGTGCCATGATGTCGTGTCCATGCTATGATATATCAGTGGGATGACACCTTTTAAGTGACATGGTGGAGTGTCATGATGTCGTGTCCAGGTTATGATATTTCAGTGAGATTGCACTATAAAGTGACCTAGTGGAGTATCATGATGTCGTGTCCAAGTTATGACGTTTCAGTGAGATGGCAATATAAATTGACATGGTTGAGTTTTATGATGTCGTAGCCAGGTTATGACGTTTCAGTGAGATGGCACTATAAAGTGACCTAGTGGAGTGTCATGGTGTCGTATCAGTATAATGTGACCTGATGGAGTGCCATGATGTCGTGTCCTTGCTATGATATATCACTGGGATGACACCTTTTAAGTGACATGGTGGAGTGTCATGATGTCTCGTTCAGGTTATGACATTTCAGTGAGATGGCACTATAAAGCGACCTGATGGAGTGTCATGGTGCTGTGTCCAGGTTATGACATTTAATTTTGATTACACTTTAAAATGACCTGGTGGAGTGTCAATCAAGATGTCGTGCCCAGGTTATGACATTTCAGTGACATGGTACTATAATGTGACCTGTTGGAGTGTAATGATGTCATGTCCAGGTTTTGATATTTCATCGAGATGACACCATAAAGTTACCTGATGGAGTGGCATGATGTCGTGTCCAGGTTATGACCATTTCATTGAGATAGCACCATAAAGTGACCTAGTGGAGTGTCATAATGTCGTGTCCAGCTTATGACATTTCAGTGACATGGTACTATAATGTGACCTGTTGGAGTGTCATGATGTTATGTCCAGGTTTTGATATTTCATCGAGATGGCATGTTTTAAGTGACCTGATGGAGTGTCATGATGTCGTGTCCAGGTTATGACCATTTCATTGAGATTGAACTATAAAGTGACCTAGTGGAGTGTCATGATGTCGTGTCTAGGTTTTGACATTTCAGTCACAAATTGCACTATAAAGTGACCTGCTGGAGTATCATGATGTCGTGTCCAGGTTATGACATTTCGGTGATATGACAGTATAAAGTGACCTGATGGAGTGTCATGATGTCATGTCCAGGTTTTGACATTTCAGTCACAAATTGCACTATAAAGTGACCTGCTGGAGTATCATGATGTCGTGTCCTGGTTATGACATTTCGGTGATATGGCAGTATAAAGTGACCTAATGGAGTGTTATGATGTCGTGCCCAGGTTATGACATTTCAGTGAGATGGCACTATAAAGTGACCTGGTAGAGTGTCATGATGTCGTGTCCAGGCTATGACATTTCAGTGAGATGGCACTATAAAGTGACCTGGTAGAGTGTCATGATGTCGTGTCCAGGCTATGACATTTCAGTGAGATGGCACTATAAAGTGACCTGGTAGAGTGTCATGATGTCGTGTCCAGGCTATGACATTTCAGTGAGATGGCACTATAAAGTGACCTGGTAGAGTGTCATGATGTCGTGTCCAGGCTATGACATTTCAGTGAGATGGCACTATAAAGTGACCTGGTAGAGTGTCATGATGTCGTGTCCAGGCTATGACATTTCAGTGAGATGGCACTATAAAGTGACCTGCTGGAGTGTCATGATGTCGTGTCCAGGTTATGACGTTTTAGTGTAATGGCACTTTGAAGAGGTCCTATCGTCCGTGGACATCGTCTTCAGACGACCTTGGCTGTTACAAGGACAAAGAACCCCAAACAGAGACCAACATATCAGCACCATTAAATATTTCAATAGAAACACTGGGATATTCCAGATATGACGCAGTGATGTTTTTATGACTATTCGTACTTGGGTTGCATTCCGTCAAATATTTTTAACCAAACGCCCTTGGCTTTTAGGAATATTTTAATTGAAGTATTACGTAACACGTCGTTTCCGCCTGTACACACCATGTATTATCGTCTAATTTAGTAGTTTCCCGGAGGAAAGTTTAATTTCGATGTCCTTGTTGCAAATTATGCAATACTTTCATAGTGCATAATATATTTAAGGTCGTTGATCTTTCATAAATTACAAAAAGTAAAATGCGACTAATTTATGATGTATTTTGAAGTAGCTTATTATGATGCTAATGTAAAGGAAATAAATGACGGCTGGTTTCTGTACTTACTCGAATGTACTTTTTCTCAATCTAAGACATGATATATAATGATGATCCATCGTCTTAATATTTTATATTGATCCAAGCTTTTTTTTTTTTATATTGACCCACCATCTTAATATTGCATACTGATCCACTGTCTAAATATTTCATATTAATCAATCGCGTTTATATTTCATACTGATCCACTGTCTAAATATTTCATATTTATCCGTCGTCTAACTATGTTATACTGTTCCACCATCTGAATACTGCATACTGATCCACCATCTACATACTTTATACTGATCCACCATCTAAATACTTTATACTGATCCACCATCTAAATACTTTATACTGATCCACAATCTAAATAATTTATACTGATCCACCATCTGAATACTTTATACTGATCCACCATCTAAATACTTTATACTGATCCATCGTCTAAATATTTAATACTGATCCACCATCTAAATACTTTATACTGATCCACCATCTAAATACTTTATACTAATCCATCGTCTAAATACTTTATACTGATCCACCATCTAAATACTGTATAGTGCTCCACCATCTAAATACTTTGTATCGATCCACCATCTAAATACTTTATACTGATCCACCATCTAAATACTTTATACTGATCCACCATCTAAATACTTTGTATTGATCCACCATCTAAATACTTTATACTGAACCACCATCTAAATACTTTATACTGATCCACCGTCTAAATACTTCATACTGATAAACCATCTAAATATTTCATACTGATCCACCATCTAAATACTTTGTATTGATCCACCATCTAAATAGTTTATACTGATCCACCGTCTAAATACTTTGTATTAATTTATATCCACCATCTAAAAAAAATATTCTGATCCACCATCTAAATACTTTATACTGATCCACCATCTAAATTCTTTATACTGATCCACGATTTAAATACTTTATACTGATCCACCGTCTAAATACTTTGTATTGATCAACCATCTAAATAGTTTATACTGATCCACCATCTTAATACTTTGTATTGATCCACCATCTAAATATTTTATACTGATCCACCGTCTAAATACTTTATACTGATCCACCATCTAAATACTTTATACTGATCCATCGTCTAAATATTTTATACTGATCCACCATCTAAATACTTTATACTGATCCACCGTCTAAACATTTTATACTGATCCACCATCTAACTACTTTGTATTGATCCACCATCTAAATACTTTATACTGATCCACCGTCTAAACATTTTATACTGATCCACCATCTAAATTCTTTATACTGATCCACCATACTGATCCACCATCTAAATTCTTTATACTGATCCACCATACTGATCCACCATCTAAATACTTTATACTGATCCATCGTCTAAATACTTTATACTGATCCACCATCTAAATACTGTAAACTGCTCCACCATCTAAAAAATTTGTATCGATCCACCATCTAAATACTTTATACTGATCCACCGTCTAAATACTCTGTATTGATCCACCATCTAATCATTTTATACTGACCCACCATCTAAATACTGTATACTGATTCACCGTCTAAATACTTTATACTTATCCCCCGTCTAAGTACTTTATACTGATCCACCGTATAAATACTTTATACTGATCCCCCATCTAAATACTTTATTCTGATCAACCATCTAAAGATTATGATATTTCAGTGAGATTTCACTATAAAGTGACACTCCACTAGGTCACTTTATAGTGAAATCTCACTGAAATATCATAATCTTTAGATGGTTGATCAGAATAAAGTATTTAGATGGTGGTTCAGTATAAAGTATCTAGACGATGGATCAGTATACAGTATTTATACTGATCCACCATCTTAATACTTTATTCTGATCCATCGTCTAGAAACTTTATACTGATCCACCATATAAATACTTTATACTGATCCATCGTCTTAATATTTTATACTGATCCACCGTCTAAATACTATACATTGATCCACCATCTAAATAGTTTATACTGATCCATCTAAATAGTTTATACTGATCCACCATCTTAATACTTTATACTGATCCATCGTCTAAATACTTTATACTTATCCCCCGTCTAAGTACTTTATACTGATCCACCATATAAATACTTTATACTGATCAACCATCGTGGATCAATACAAAGTATTTAGATAGTGTATCAGTATAAAGTATTTAGGTGGTGGATCAGTATAAAGTAGTTAGATGGTGGATCAGATTTTTTTGTAGATGGTGGATAGAAATTAATACAAAGTATTGAGACGGTGGATCAGTATAAAATATTTAGATGGTTGATAAGTATAAAGTATTTAGATGGTGGGTCAGTATAAAATGTTTAGACGGTGGATCAGTATGGTTGATCAGTATAAAGTATTTATATGGTGGATCAGTATAAAGAATTTAGATGGTGGATCAGTGTAAAGTATTTAGATGGTGGTTCAGTATAAAGTATCTAGATGGTGGATCAGTATAAAGTATGTAGATGGTTGATCAGTATGAAGAATTTAGATGGTGGATCAGTGTAAAGTATTTAGATGGTGGAGCAGTATACTGTATTTAGATGGTGGAGCAGTATAAACTATTAGACGGTGGATCAGTATAGAGTATTTAGATGGTGGATCGATACAAATTTTTTAGTTGGTGGAGCAGTTTACAGTCTTTAGATGGTGGATCAGTACAAAGTATTTTGATGGTGGATCAGTATAAATACTGTATACTGATCCACCGTCTAAACATTTTATACTGATCCACCATCTTAATACTTTATACTGATCCACCATCTTAAT
>NW_018408322.1:370874-469624 GCF_002113885.1 Mizuhopecten yessoensis
CTTTATACTGATCCACCATCTAAATATTTTATACTGATCCACCATCTAAATACTTTGTATTGATCCGCCATCTAAATACTTTATACTGATCCTCCGTCTAAATACTTTATACTGATCCACCATCTAAATACTTTATACTGATCCACCATCTAAATACTTTATACTGATCCACCGTCTAAATACTTTATACTGATCCACCATCTAAATACTTTGTATTGATCCGCCATCTAAATATTTTATACTGATCCACCATCTAAATACTTTATACTGATCCACCATCTAAATTCTTTATACTGATCCACCATCTAAATACTGTATACTGATCCACCGTCTAAATACTTTATACTGATCAACCATCTAAATATTTTATACTGATCCACCATCTGAATACTTTGTACTGATCCACCATCTAAATACTTCATACTGATCCACCGTCTAAATACTATATACTGATCCACCATCTAAATACTTTATACTGATCCACCGTCTAAATACTTTATACTGATCCACCATCTAAATACTTTATACTGATCCACCATCTTAATATTTTATACTGATCCACCATCTAAATATTTTATACTGATCCGCCATCTAAATACTTTATACTGATCCACCGTCTAAATACTTTACTGATCAACCATCTACATACTTTATACTGATCCACCATCTAAATACTTTGTATTGATCCATCATCTAAATACTTTATACTGATCCACCATCTTAATATTTTATACTGATCCACCATCTAAATATTTAATACTGATCCATTGTCTAAACACTTTATACTGATCCATCATCTAAATACTTTGTATTGATCCACCATCTAAATACTTTATACTGATCCACCATCTAAATATTTTATACTGATCCACCATCTAAATATTTTATACTGATCCATTGTCTAAACACTTTATACTGATTCATCATCTAAATACTCTAAACTGATCTACCATCGGAATATTTCATACTGATACACCATCTAAATACTTTATACTGGTCTACCATCTGAATACTTTATACTGATCCACTGTCTAAACACTTTATACTGTTCCACCGTCTAAATACTTTATATTGATCCACCATCTAAATACTGTATACTGCTCCACCATCTAAATACTTTATACTGATCCACCATCTCAATACTTTGTATTGATCCACTATCTAAATACTTTATACTGATCCACCATCTAAATACTTTATACTGATCCACCGTCTAAATACTTTATACTAATCAACCATCTAGATATTTTATACTCATCCACCATCTTAATACTTTGTATTGATCCACCATCTAAATACTTTATACTGATCCACCGTCTAAATACTTTATACTAATCAACCATCTAGATATTTTATAGTCATCCACCATCTTAATACTTTGTATTGATCCACCATCTAAATATTTATACTGATCCACCATCTCAATACTTTGTAGTGATCCACTATCTAAATACTTTGTGTTGATCCACCATCTAAATATTTTATACTGATCCGCCATCTAAATACTTTATACTGATCCACCGTCTAAATTCTTTATACTGATCCACCATCTCATACTGATCAACCATCTAAATACTTTATACTGATCCACCATCTAAATACTTTGTGTTGATCCACCATCTAAATATTTTATACTGATCCACCATCTAAAAACTTTATACTGATCCACCGTCTAAATACTTTATACTGATCCACCGTCTAAATACTTTATACTGATCCATCGTCTAAATACTTTATACTGATCCACCAACTAAATACTTTATACTGATCCACCGTCTAAATACTTTATACTGATCCACCCTCTGCATACTTTATACTGATCCACCATCTAAAAACTTTGTATTGATCCACCATATAAATACTTTATACTGATCCACCGTCTAAATATTTTATACTGATCCACCATCTACATACTTCATACTGAACCACCGTCTAAATACTTTATACTGATCCACCGTCTAAATACTTCATACTGATCCACCGTCTTAATCTTTATACTGATCCACCATCTAAATATATTATACTGATCCACCAAATGCCGAAAAACTGTGATGGTTGATGATCATGTTTATTTAACTATCGTTAGTTAATCTTCAAATTGAAAAAGACACTCGGTAAACCTCGTGTCTTTATACAATATAGAAATTAATGTTGGGAAACTTAACCAGGAAATACAGCCATTTGATAAAGGAGCATATTGTTATTAAAACGGCGTAACACCATGTACCAGATACGTAAAGCAAAAAGAGCGATTACTTATATATTTAACTGGTTTTACCTGGTAGATCAGTGCACCGAGTTTAGCAACATTTAGTGCCTAACGACCTTGCTCTAGTTATCTCAAGGTGAATGTATGCTTGGTGACAGTCAACAATCTGATTGCCGCGGAGTTAGGTCATCCGCTGTGTGCCACACTGAACTACATTTAATGTGTTTGAGGCAATCCTCTTATCAAAGTATAGTAACAACGGGGAATCCCCCACTTACGTCTCTGTTATAACAGATAACAGGTCAAATAATCTACATGTGGTGTACGTCAAACGATGCAAGGCATTTAAATGTGCATATCATAGGACACCTTACATTGGTATTCTTAGACTTAATCTAAACATTTATAAACATAAGCTGTTCAGGGCTCAATTACAGACCCACTTTCTCGCGTACATGTACATATGTAAAATACATACATACATATATATATAACCTGTGTTGTATTCACGTTTATACCTCCTGCAAGCAAAATCATGAGTACGAATACACTTGTCGGCTCTATATGTTGTAATGCAGTATGTAGCTACATTAAGTGGTGTCTTATGGGCATATAACTTTGTATATATATGTATATGTATATCAACAATATGTCTGGCTCATATTTTTTAAACTTAATATTTTTTGTGTTAATCAGAACAGAAGATAACGTCGTGTAACCCAGCTGTGATAACAACACGTTTTATGTTGTTTATGGTTTACTCGTTGAATCTTTATACCCAGTTTCCAGCATCATTTCCGGGCGGTCACCGATTCACGTCACTACCCAGTTCCGTGTGTGTAAGCTTTAAGTCAGGATGTCTTTCATTTTCAAGTGACATCAAAGGATATGACAATTAAACGTTTAGCTTGGATTTTTCATTATTTGGGGGTAAGTGTTTAAGTTACAGCTTTGATGTTTTATACTTTGAGATAACTGTTTTAGAGACGACGATTTATATTTAGCTGAATGGTTGAATTTTGATGGTGACTATTTAAATGTTATTTTCGATGTTTATATTTGAATGTGACGATTTGAGTTTACTTCCAGATGTTAACTAGAGTGTACAAAATCTATTCCAGAGTCATCAATACGAAAGAAGAATCAAGAGTTATCACAGCCAGTAAAACAAATGGAAGTAAGAGTTCTGATAATATGTTAATAGGACCCAATAGACTGACTCATGGAGTTTAGATACACCAAGAGGGAGCGCTAGGCGATAGTGTGTGGTGTAGGCTCAGCGGATGCCAGTTTCTGAAGACCATGAGACACGCTCACCACACAAACCATGCCAGCTAACGCGCACCGAAAACTTATATAGAGTTTGGATTCGCGAATTTTTAAAACAAGATAATCTATTTAATTGTTTTCTTAAGCAAAACGGTTGTTTGATATAAATGTGTTTGGATATTCGGACCTGAGGATAAAGAAGATTATGTCACAGTTAATGGACATCTTGGAGGTGTACAGGTGTGATTTAGAATCGAGTACTCTCTACACACTGGCAGATGGACCGTGCAGTTTATTTTATAAAGGGAGCCGTCTTTAATACATTAACAAATGGAAATACGAGATGGCAGTCAGGTGCGACTGTTAGATGGTTGGACTTCCGGCGATACGTTCAGCCAAAGGTAGTTATGGTTTTTTATATTATTATTATTATTATTATTATAATATATACTAATTATATTATCATCATTTTTCATCATCATTATAGATAATAATTATATCATCATCATCATCATCATCATCATCATTTCTCTCAGTTTAGGTAAACATCTTTCCTCCATGATTATCCATTTGTCATATTTCAGTCGTTATCAGTGTTGCCATCAAGGCGTTTTCAGCTGCATGTACGATAAGCATTACAAAGTATCCCATTAACACATTAGTCATCATTTATATCAAACGAAATATTATAATATTCTAAAATGTGTAGATACACCTTCATATACATTCCCAAGCAGGTTCGGGAGAAAACCGTTCGGGTCTGTTGTATCCCACTGCATGCTCGTCAGCTGCGACTTATATTCCCTGCTGGGGATTTTGTGCTTTCCCTAGTGTTCGTTTACTGAGGACGACAAACACGGGGATCTCTGAACTTTCGATCCCTTTCTGTGAACTATACGCTGCGTTGGTGGTGACTCCTAAGCAACAAGCAGTTGGATGCTGTCGGTAAAACTGAGTTTGATGTTAATATGATCCTTACATCAAACTTGCAGTTTAATACTTGAAAGTGGTAGCACTTTAACATGTTAATGACTTCCCCCTCCCCTTCATTCTCTCCCCTCCCCCTTATCTGTGGACACAATTGTCATATTGATTACCTTCGCCTTTGTAAAAACTTTAAAGTCCCTAACACTCAATTATGTCTCTTAATACGTAAAAGATAAAGGCATATTTTCAGATAACGAGTTTTCGCTATTATAAAAGCAATATATGAGGTCATCGTTGTTCATGTATACAGCCCGAAGTGCGACTAGAACCGATTATTATGCATACATTACAAACACCTTGTATAATAACAGAGATGGAACTAACACACAAACCGTGATATGTTAAATGTTTCTAACTATGTACACCATATATGCAAATGCATTCATTTTAACATATGTTTTTGGTAAAAAAAAAAAGCCAGCAAATGGATTGAAGAGTAGGCAAAACTTTCACAGGTAAAGATTATATGCATAGAGTATAGTGATGGTTTCATTTTTTCCATAAAACCAATGCAGATGTCGTATTGTAGACTGAAACCTGTAATACTAAGACTGATTTTGATAATTTCTCTGAATGTTAGAATCACGGGTCTGAATTTCTGAAACCTCCCTTATGTTCATGAATGAACTTTGTGCTCAGCTCATATGACACAGTACAAAAAGTAAAAGTCTAGACATTAAAATTTGTTTGTGGTTTCAAGACTTTTAAAATGTTTCTAAAAATAAATATGAATGAGAATAAATGATCACTGGTACAATGAATTTTGTTTGGGTGAGGTTTCATTGATGCAGCCCTATTAGTGTGGGCGTATCTGAAAGGAAACCATTTTTCACATAACGTTATCAAATATCAATTGTTTAGAGTAATAGTTCGTATGAAGTACGGGAAACTAGATTCAGGTATGAACACACACGTGTATTTATGCTTGTAATATAGATTTGTCTCAACATCTGTGTTATAAATACTTGCAGCACCTGAAATATGTTCTGTATATAGATTCTGTTATGTATACAGGAAAAAATCGCTTACATAAGACAGCTTGGATTATTTCATATTGCATTAATTCACTCTCGCATTTAGAACGGACACCTGCTTGTAATTTGAACATCTCAGATATTCCCAGAAAAAACAGTTTCAACGAATACTGGATTTATTTAAATTCAGAACATTTCATAATGATAACGTAAGTTTATAACAAGCATATGTATGACTAGGTATATATTTCGATTTCACTGCATCTAATCAGTGCAACTAGCATTAAGCAATCCATTCTCATTGTTGTAAAAGCTGGTATGCCTAACAGCCAACATTTGTAACAGTTTAAATGTCTTACAGTGAACAATTGTAGCAGGTTGTTTTTGTACAACATTGAACGGTTGTTTCCGGTTGTGAGTCCATTAGTGAAAAGTTGTTTCCGGTTATGGGTCCAACAATGAACAGTTGTTTCCGGTTGTGGGTCCAGCAGTGAACAGTTGTTTCCGGTTGTGAATCCAACAGTGAACAGTAGTTTCCGGTTGTGAGTCTAACAGTGAACAGTAGTTTCCGGTTGTGAGTCTAACAGTGAACAGTTGTTGCCAGTTGTGAGTCCAACAGTGAACAGTTGTTTCCAGTTGTGAGTCCAACAGTGAACAGTTGTTTCCGGTTGTGAGTCTAACAGTGAACTGTTGTTTCCAGTTGTGAGTCCAATAGTGAACAGTTGTTTCCGGTTGTGTGTCCAACATTGTGTTTCATTTCATAACTGTGAATAGGGTAGGACCTTGTTGAATGTGAGGGAGGAAGGTCGATGTTTTTGATTATACTCATTATTGTGCCTGATTGTTTCGATATCACTACCACGCCTCTTGATTTGAGATATTGATATTATTTCAAATTGACACAGACACTTACTCTTCCGGAACACATGGTCTCATTTTCCTTGTACTTTTCAAAGGTCTCAGTGTTAATCAGTTTTTTGTTCATATTTTATCCTGGCTTGTTTCGAATACCGGTTTTGTTACTTCTTTGATATTCTGAAGTTATTTTTAGCAGATTATCGGTTCGGTTAAGATATCAGTATCTTTGTATGTTTGTTAAAACAGCGCGATATCATCGTCAGTCCTCGTTATGTAACGCCGTGATAAAGGGTCAGAAGCGTTGTTGCAACACTTAGAGTAATAAAGTATATTATTGCAATAAAGATTGTAGGTATGTTTGCGATGGCATTACTAAGTGCAATAAAAATCATCTTTTATTACACAGATGGTTGCAAATTCACTTATGCTCAGTTTAAGCGGCACTTAACGAAGTAGATTTGAATTTTCAGTAATTTGATATAGCAATAGCTGTGCCATTAACAATCTTTGTTTTTTGTACATTTCTCTCAACGCAGTTTCGTTTTTTGCTTTCGCTGTTCCATTAACCTTGACTGTTGAAGTATTCGTCGGTTACGTATATTCCTTTTTTCTCATGTCTGTCTGTTTGTTTGTTTGTTTGTTTGTTGGTGTTGTTGTTGTCTCTTTCCATTGCTTTACTACTACTATGTTGGCCACAGAAGTACTATCAACGGTAAAATTCCGTTTTACACAGGATCCTTACAAACGTATGTTTGTAGGATACAAATTACTTAAAATTTGTACACCTGGGACAAGGCATTAATACCAACTGTGTAGACAACATAAGGCTGTTAACTTTTCTCGATAAAGGGGCCACTTGCTTTGAATATATTTGCAATATTTTTTTCAATATATATCATACTCAGGATATATGGGTCAAAGAAGTAATATAGACGGTAAAATCCCATATAACACTCAGGATATGTATTCCGTCTTTGCATATTGCAGAGTTATCTTCTCTTGGGAGCAGGTATTGATTGTTACGTCATTGGTTTGTGCCAGAAAATTACGTCGTTTTCTCAAAAATTGATGACGTTACTCTCACAACCAAGTGACGTAACAATCAATCCCTGCTCCCAAGAGAAGATAACTCTGCAATACGCAAAGACGGAATACTGGGGCGAGTAATAAAGACGGTCACAAGGCAATTCAGTTATTATATTCTTACTAATGAGTATGCATTCTAATTTTAATAATATATAAACACTAACATTTTAATACAAAGCGAACGTTCTGTTAGCCTTATGCAGTACTATATCGATGCGGTGAGAGGGCAATCCTTCAGACTGAAATGAAGTGGTTTCAACGGAAGTGGTTATTATCTGACGTAACTCCTCGTCTTTTATCTTCGTTCATTATGAAGACACAACATCCGGAGAGTTCCGGAGTGGCTGGATGCAAATACGGAGGAAGCCGATACATATCGGATGTCCTACTTCAGACTTTACCGAAAGGCCAAGTTACGATTGACTGATACTTAAAAAACCTTATGTTTATACTACTTGTTTGTAATTACCAAAACCGAATTCGGGAAAAATACATGTCTATGAAAGTGTTTTCTTCCAAAATGATGCATGTCACAGTTTTTTTTTATCTATATTGTAGCTTTAAATGTCCTTTTAGCTCGTTTCTCCTTGTGTGAGAATTTAGGTGTCATCTTTATAACTATATTGGGAGATGTATTCAATTTGCCACCAAATATTTGATTTATATTCAGAAAAATTTAAATGATATAACATAAATAAACTATACTGTATGCACTAACGGATGATATGGTCAAGTACGTAATACATCTTCTATATCATACTTAAATTTTCACTGAATGCACTTTGTGTCACTTAATTCATGTTTAATTAATTCGACGCCGAGTATGATCTGATCTGTGTATCACACCAAAAAATGAATGTTTTTACGGTTTATAAACATCTATACTGGCCATCCAATGTAAATGGTTCTATAAATATTTCTCTTTTGGGTGTACTTCGTCATTGACACGATATTGATTCAACAGTTCTCCAATACTCTAAGTCACTAGAGAGATTGATTCAAAGCTATCCCCCATGTAGTTTGAAACGGTCTGCCAAGCGCCTTATTGATAAATAAAAAAATGGCGTCTGGCATTAAAGTGTCCGTTATCTGATCGTATTATCAATTAAGCGGTTAAAAGTTTAAGAGACATTAATGATATAGATATACATTTATACACACTGTAACATTTTGAATGCATTATGTTAATGTTTAGAGATTATATTGATCTATGATATTTTAAGGTAATGCAATACACTATGCGTTTAAAACAGAATAAACAACATGTATATCTTACACCTCGACTCACATTCAATACGGCTCTGAACTGTAAAAGGGGGAAATATGAGATTTTGAGGACATTTTTAGCCTCTGCATATGAACAGATCAATAGCCTAAACAGAGTCACACAAAGAGTTAACATTGACTACCCTTGGTGTCATCCCTGACAGATATGTTCTGGTATATAAATATGAACTCAATCTATTTTACAACAATTATGAAAACAGTTTTTTTCAACCTTTTTACATTGCTCTTGATGACCCGGATAGTAGCTCGGGTCTTAATGTGGCAGGAAACCGGAGTACCCCGGACAGGTGACCCCCATACCTTTTCACGTCCGATCAGGGAATCGAACCCCGGCCACCTTGGTGAAAGGCAAGTGAGTTATCCACTGCGCCACCCGACCACCTAGTATATATATAACTGTATAAGGAACACTGCAATTAAAGTCAATCCTGTTACACATTTGTCCAAGGTTATTCCTAAGTGTGATAAATTCTTTTAAGTGTAAAAAAAAAGTAGTTCATATTCGCTGAAATTTTAATATGTACACGATCACTCTTAACAGACGGTCCTTAATATTTGTTACATAACCTTTCTTATGATACCCAAAAATCAACACTGTCTTACTCCGTTCCTTTATATTTCTTTATAACTATATATAAATCACCATAAAGAAATCTACATAAATTCTATGTAAATAAAAAGCACTTTAAAAAGTTTGGAAAGTTTAACGAAATGTTTGCAATGTCGACGGTCGTTCGCCGCTTTCTAATGCTAAACCTACTCTTGAATTTAAATCAAAAGGTTTTTTATTATTAAGTTTCAATATTCTTAAACATTATATATAACATTGTCATTCAATTAATTATACATTACATCTTCTCTCGAAATGTCTGCTACATTGAATTTTAATAGCTTGATTTAACCTCGGCGTTCTCGAATTGTAAATCATAAGTGTTATCTCTGAGAGGTCGAAGACAAAATATTCGAAAGATTGAAATTTATTTTGACAGCTAGCGAACACTTCATTGATGAAACACGTTTTAGTTGACAGTGAAGCAAGGAAGCAATGGGTAGGGTTCTTTTCCTTCAAGTTCCTTTTCGACCAATAAATGTTCTAGCAAAACGAATTATAGATATAATATTACTATTGGTGATAATTGACCATATAACTATCATGAATATCAACAACATTATCGTGTAGATTAGAATATCAATTAAATAATAAGACAATAAGTCTACATTTCCGGTAAAGATGGGAAATCCAATCTAACCCGTTGGACTGGATGGGTAAACGCGAAACTACTTTTTCCGTCAAGGGAAATAACTCGTGCTTTGTCTAATCTCTTCTGCTCTCTTCAAATACACTCCAATATTGACGCACGCTTTAAATAAGGACATGTAGTTCGTTCATGCACAAGAGGCGAAAAGGGTAACAATGGTTTATGCTGCTTTTCAAGGGGCTATTTGGTCATGCATTGCATTAGATCCTATTACTTTTCATAACAAGTCATACGCACTACAGTTTGCAAATTGACTACAATCGATTCAAATGGATTTAAGCTGGCATGCAAGTAGCATAATTGATCTCTAATATGAGTAACAAGTGTATAAAAAGACCTTGATTTGGTTCTCTGCTATAAGTTAATAATATCACCCATTCCTCATAAGATAGTTCTATTATTCTTCTAAATATTATAAACTGTATAGCTTAAACTTGTTTAAGAAACTAGTAGACAAATAGAAATGTTTGTCTAGGTTGTGAATATTGACCAGTTTGCAAGTGATTTTAATGATCTGGAACACTCTTAGATATATTGCTTAGTTAGCTTTACCCAATCCAAAAAAATAAATCTAACTGCTTATAGTGATTTTTTTCGATGTAATGAATGTAACTGAAACCCTGAGTACTATTTCAATTGACCAGTTGTGTCTGCGGATCCGAAAGGAGTTTTTTGGGGGGTCAGGACCCCTCTTTTCGCGGTAAAATGGGGTGCTTTGACACATATATACCCACCTTCTCTTCGCCCCTAAACCCTGACCAGAGGCCTATCGACTCCGGGACCCCATTTGCAAATTCCTCGATCCCCACCTGCGTTGCTTGTTTTCCAATCAAGGAATATAGCTGTTTATATACAAAAAGTTTGACATTCAAAGTCCACACATGCTGTTCACTACGACATTTTAAAAATAAGGTCAATCCTGTTCTATAAATAGATTGCTATCAAAAGCAAGTCTCTACCCTATTAGATCTACATCCAAGGTTACTTCGCTGATACCGACATGATCACCAGGGTCATTACCGTCGTCAAGCACCCAGGTGAAATTCATCTCGATATTATTTATTTTCATTCGAATTAAGACTAATTCTCTTTCAAAATGGTCCATATACCTGCATTTTAACTTTTTTTTATTAAAAGAAAAAAATATTTCAAATCAACATTTTAAAATTCCCTGACTTATATAGAATTTAAAGCTTTTGTTATATGTGTGCTTGTTGTTCTGTTGTTTTTTTGGTATTTTTTTTTTAAATCGCTTGTTTTCTTCCAAAATAATCCATGATGATACATTGAAAATGTTTTTTCTTTTCTTTTTAAAAGAAAAACAGTAAAAGTATCTTCTATTCAACAGTTGCATATATGCTTTGCACTATGTAATCTAAAGCTATTGTTATTTGCTTGGTAGTTTTAAGGTAACGAGGTTTTGGTTGTAAAAAAATTCCCTTGCTGCGCTTGATGTAACAGCTGTCAAAGTGTAAACAAATCCACATTGTTTTTGCCTGGTTTAAATATAGATCAACGTTCTCAATATAGAGCATTTCAATATCAGCAGCACATTTTATGTACACAATAATTTCGTGCACGAGTAGAATAGAATGATGGGAAACATGGATGGCCAATCCACATGTCAGTGTATCGCTGTATCCCTGTATTGAGGCAATGGACATGCTTTGTTAGAATACTCATATGTGGCATCCTCGAATTTCACGGATTACGCTCATTTACATCCTCTCCGTCCCTTGAATATCTTGAAATTGAAAATAAGCTTCTTGATTGGTTTCAAATAAAAAAAACACCTTACCAATCGTTAGGCTGATACCCGTCCTGTGAAGATTACAGAGAAACTACACCTGACTTCAAAGACGGTCATTTTTACCGTTATGCTGCCGCGCTATTATTTTGATATACATCAAAGTGGTCAAACTAGCCTGCATTAATCATCCACTACGTGACACAAACATCTAGCTTTCGATTTCTGCACGACATATTCAGAGGTAGCAGATAATGTTAGAGAGGGTAAGCCGTGCATCTGTGGCGGGAAATCAAGATTTCAAGCTTACCGAACAACAACTGACAAAGTTCTAGCTCAATTACATCATTTCATTTTCATTAAGGTATATTTTACATCTTTTCGAATGTTTTATTTCTTGCATGATCATTTGATTATTTCACTAAATCCTGTCCTCGTTGTAGAATTGGGACAACGGTAAGATACGTGTAAAGAAATAACGGTTATGTAATCAATAAATTAAACAACCCTTTATATAGCCAAGACATAATGAGGTTACTTTATACACTTGGTGATGTTAATTCAAAAGTAGTATGAAAATGTGAAGTTAAAGAGTTTGGTTGAGATCTACTTTACAATTCTTGAGAAGAAGTCATAAATTGTCAAAATGAAATATGTTTTCGTGAGGTTGGGTCCGTTAGGTAATAAAACGAGTGTATCAGGTTTAACAATAGGTTATACCTATCTAGGAGCTCGTTAGTGTGGAATTTAACACTAACGGATTTTGTTTTTGATGTTCTTTCCGTCTGTCACAAGGAACCATTTTGCGGTACTGATAATAGTTGTTTTCAGTTTTACTGATAACGGATTGATGCCATAGAGTGTTTACAGGAGTGTTGACAGGAAGTTTACGACACCAGACACTTTCTCGTTATCTGCATTGCTCTAGTGCTAGGTTATATAGCCTTTTGAAGCAAATTATCATGATATCAAGTTTGAGAATTATCAAACGCTACAGAGGTCAACCAGTGCAATTGTACTTATCGAACAAGTGTTCTGTTTGTTTACACAATACCTTGATACCCCTCTACGGTTCAATCTTATATCGTTATCAGAAAAGAAAAGAAAATGAGATGTTTAATATTTACATATTCTGTGTATTATATTAATACTGCAACATACAGTGACGTATACAATTGACTTGTGCGAAACATAGCTAAATGTTCTGACGAATTGCTGTATCCGACCTGACTACGACTGGTAGTGCCAGGATGACGTCATATTTACCTTTACTTAATGCGCCTCTTAAATGACAAGACAAAGGACTTCTATTCAATGTTATAAGTTACTCACTCTCCGCCAGATGTGTATTTTTGTATTGGTTCACAAATTGAAAATTAATTCTTAAATGTATTAACATATCTAACTGTCAGTTTCTGTCAGCTATTGTTCATTTCGCGAATTTGAATACCATAGATTCAGTCGTTGAATGAAAATAAACTCTTCAAGAAAAGTGAACTATTGGCCAAACAATATTTCATAAGTTCAAAATACCTTTTGTTATTTTATAAAAAAAAACACTAAAATAAACAATTTTGTTCGTTTCTAACAAACATTATCAAAACGCAAATTCAAATCAGATCGTTAGCAGACCAGCTGTAAAAAGAAATCTTCATAAAAATTGAATTATTTACGTAATCGGCCTCAAATATTCCAAATACCTTCGTGTTCAGACGAAAAACTAAATACACAATGTTGCTTGTTTCTAAAAAGCATTTTCTGTCAGGTATTGTTCATAATGCAAATTCAACGCAGATCGTTAGCAGAGTAGCTGTAAAAAGAAGTCTTTACGAAAATTGAGTTCTGCATTAATCGGTCTTAATACTCCAGATACATCTGTGATTAGACGAAATATAAAATAAACAATGCTAATCTTTTGTAAAATGCATATTCTGTAAGGTATTAATCATGACGCAAATTCAAAAAAGATCGTTAGCAGAACAGTTGTGAAAAGAATTCTTCACGAAATTCAATTATTTGCTAAATTTGCCTTCATATTCCGAATAACTTTGTGTTCTGACGAAAACTTATATAAACAAGGTTACTCGTTTCAGACACCAGGAAATTGAAGTGTATGAATCCGACACTTGTTATCATTACAAGTCTCAAATGTCCGGTGCATCCTTCAGCGTTTTACTAACAAAACAGCGCACATATGTATTACGTTAAACTTAAGCTATGCAGTCGACAGTTAAACATGTGTGTTTATACAACGTATCCTTACAACCACAGTGATGAAATAAATAAAACTAGGCAAGGTACAGGTACACAACATAATTGTATATCTATTTTGTTATGTCTTTGATGTCTGTGAATCTGTTAAAATGTTATTTGTTGTTGCGCTCATCAAATAGAAGATAAAATGAAGTTATTATATCTTTCAAATGTCATTAAGTAGTTTAAACTGCAGATCAAATATATTTTGTAAACTTATTTTTGCATTGATATTCAAACACAAATTGGCAAGGGTAAGAATCCACGAAATAAACAAGAACATTTTTTTTTTATCATGTAAGCTTGTTGAGTTTTGTCTACACAGTGTAGTATAATATTACGTGAGGCTATCCTAGTCAAAGCAGGCGGCAGAGGAGTGCCTATTAGGAATCATATGTGTTCCCTCTTAGGCGTTTACTGTCTGTTCCATTCGTCTCGTTGACTTTTATTGGTACCCCTAGCAAAAATGATATCTTTTACAGTACGTGAAAGCGATAGATTACTGTTAAACATTCAAACAATGCTTCAAGATATGTAATGACTTGGAAAATTGCGAATCACATAAGTCGTTCATGTTTGGAAAGTTTGTTTCGCATTATTTGACTTTATAACTGTTGATAGTTGACTCTTTACAGTTATGTAATGGTAGTAATGAGTTAATTCGTGCTGTGATGCACATAAACATTATATATCGTTTTAAGTAAAAATGAATTATGATACTTAGCAAGTTGACTCCGTTAGTTCTTTTGCTATATTAAATACCAGAAACAGGCCCAATTTCATTTTTTTTTAATTTAAAATGCATGGCTTGCAATGTATAATCTTAATCATAATTTTAATAACATCAGCAATATACACTGGATATTTTTAGGTGAACGTCACTCGTTGTTTCTTTTATCCGTTTCAAAATGTAAAAATCTAGTTTCTATATGCGTTAGATGTTTATTTTGACGGCAATGTGCAGACCTATCTGTGTAATCATGGATCACCCCTTAGACACTGACACATAGCAGACCCAAAGGTTTCTTCCTTAAGGGATATCTTTAAGTAGATAAACGATTGAACGAAACAAAACACATGGACCGAAATCTGGAGAATAGCTTGGACGAGGAAGTACCTGCACTTTTTGTGATCTCGAGTAATTGCTTGCAATGCCTCTTTTACGGTCTGGTTCGTTGTCTAGAAACAAGCCTCTGTATTGTTTGTCTATGTTTTTTGATAATATTACAGTTAAGATTCCTTTTGAACCGGTATTAAAATGGTTTATCAGTAAAGGACGAACAGAAAGTTTCCTACAGTTTTTAGTCGTTTAAAACGGCATGTTGTGTGTGGTATAATTCAGCTTTCACTTCGGTTTATCATAGCTAAACCTTCTCTCGTCATCCGTTATCCTATGTTGCACAACTATTTCAGCATGTTCCTCAACGTTTAGTAAGGTCCAGATAAGCGTAGTGTGGTCGATGTTTTTAACATTTGTTTGACAACCGACGTCCTTGGACAACCTGAACGACCTACAGCGGGCTGTTGACGGAGCCAGATGTACCTAGCCAACTCCTAATGGCTTCATAATTAATTCGTCTTTCAAAGTAGATTATGTCAGTAATAAATCACGTCTTTGTCAGAGCGGTATTCACGTCAATTTTTTCGACGTTAGTATATCTCTCTGTGTTTGATACACCATGCTCTCTACAAATACTACTAATATCAAAAGATGTTATGATAATCAGTTTAGATGTACATTTCTTCGAAACATATATATCAGAAAGGACAACATATAAAAAAAGTATGTAAGAAATATAAGAAAGATTATTTTATTTGAATATATGTTGTATGAGATCTTGTTTTCCGGTTTGATGTAATGATGAATTATTTGACCTCATTCCGGGTGGGTGGACTTGGAGGGGACTGGGAGAGCGAAAACACGAAAGTTTTACAGTGGGGAAAATGTACCGATATATAGTAGGATTCCAAGGACGACCACAAGGGATATAATTATGTACTAATTTTCTGATAACGTCCCTTCATTTGCACAAATAATAAAAAGATCACATTAAGATGAGATATTTAAAAACTCTGTGCACTATATAAATACGTATTATAAAAAAAAGTATAATTATGACGTCATCCAGAATAGTATAATGACGTAATGAATTCGCACGGTAACATTATACGATATACTTGTGCATATCATAAAAAAATCTAATATGAGCCGTCATACCATATGTTTTATTTATTTTGCAGAATATCGCTTAATACAATATGGTATACGTAACTCCTTTTTATAGCTTTCGACTAATGAACGTACTTTTCATTCGTATCATGTTTTGACAATTCTTCAAGAACAAATTTTCTCTAATACTCTCTGATATTACAAAATGTTACAAAGTGACATCTGTATAGAAATTTAGGTAAGTACGTTATGATCTTACATTGTCCATGTATCAACATGTTATGTATAACTGGTCTGTCCGTTACCACACATTACGTTTCATTGAGATAGAAAGATAGGGAAACATGTATAGAAATCAACGGTACTGTATAATATACAAAAAAGATGAGCTCTCTCGTTCGTATGCCTATATGACCAGAACTTCCCTGACAAAAAAATGGGTTGTAAGAAATGTCTATCTTACATCCCAGTTCAAGTGCGTGACGTCTCAATAACGTGACGTCACGAATCGGGAGTATTCCGATGACGTGATGTGGAAAATGTAACGCATTTTTGTGGTTTCTGAGCTTATTCTTGTGATTGGAAGAATAGGGAAATTTCACTGAAGGTGTTTTGAAATTTGGTAAAACACGATTATATAACTTTAAATATTTGTTGGAAAATATTTATCAAGATAAGACCAAAAAACAACGAAGAAGAGGTAGATGTTTAAATATGTTCCGTAAACATGGATGTAATTTCTGAGCTATGTAGATCAGAAAAAAACAGAACATTATAAAGCTAATAAACTTATCACTTTACTGTTCACAATTCCAAGTATATCTGCTACAGATTAGGCAGTCGGTCAACATCAAAGCCTTAATCATACGTCCCCCTCTTACTCTCTAATTTCAGTTAAGGCTAGACCAAGATAAGAGATAAACTCAATTTATTTTGAGCGTATCGAAATTTGACCCATTGTCAAGAACGCTCGACATATCATGATCCTTGTAATATGAGTCCAAAGAGTGCTTGTATCATTTTTTACATTTTGTTTAGTGTAAACATATTTTTCAATTTCGTTATCTACAACATTTATGAGTCATACTGGATTTCCAAAGCGATTCTTTTACAAAGTGTTTTTCACAAAACGAACTTTAGCAAGTTTTCTTTTCAAAGTTTAAAAATTAACTTACATGAGTAAGATAAACATCACATACATCAGTCTCATATTATGGAAAATTACTGCAGTCACACATTTTATGACATCATCGAGTGGGCGACATGGATAGTTTATGAACGACGATCCAAACTGCGTAGGAACGTGTTGATGGCGATAGGTTAATATGCAACAACTCTATAGCTATGTTATATAGTCTCAGTCGAAATTTTATACTGAGTGTTTTTAACGCGAACCATTCGTAGAATTTTAGAATTATTTATTGTGGTACTTCACCGTGGATGAAAAATGGAAAAGGAAGTCAAAAGGCGCCAATTTTCAAACCGTAGTTAGGTTTCATCGTTCAAGATACAAACAAATTAAAATGGCAAAAAGTGTTAATCTGCCGATTGATATACATTTTTCTTTAACTACCAGCTCAGTCTTTGCATGGATTAATAAACACCAACAACTGTGGCAGAAAGGTAAACGTACGACATGCGCACGTGATTGCATCATTAAAATTTTACAACAGATAGAGTATGTCAAAAAGGGATCGCATTGCGTAATACAGCTATTGTGTCCTTTAAGGACTCATCGGTGATGCTTGGAGTCAAAAAAGTGTATTTCAAATTCATCTTAAGAACATGTATAAGTGAAACAGATGGGGAGATGGAAAAACCATTTCACATATTAATTTCAGAAAATAAATAAATAAAAAGGGAACATTATGTTTAAAACAACCATCAGAACTGACATCAATTAATCTCGTGTACTTTCAGATCCGGGATTATACTTGTATCTTCCTGTGTTGATTTTGTTGTTGGTATTTATTTCTTAAAAAGAAAAGTCTTTTTCAAAATTAATGATAAACCATAACGCCTTTCTTTTCCATGAGTCAGCATCTTATGTACAAACACATACATATTTTTTCTTAAACGATACAACATTCTTAGTGATTAAACAGAACTCCCTTCTCTCTTACAATTATCCAAAATATAAATCTATCAAATTTCCTGGAAAACATGCACTACTCCCTCGAACAACCTGCCGGTGTCCTCATCTGTCAAAACAAGAAATCCTGTTAATACGTTTGTCAAAACATTTTGTTATTTTCCTGTCGGTAGTCACGTTCAAGTGTGCTTTAAGTGGCATTGACACAACAAGGAAACGGCTTCATCTGCTCTAAACAAACATACGTATGTGAAGGGTTCAAGGATACGATGTAACACCAAACTGTGGTTAACAAACTGCAGGAATGCACGGTTTTTACTAACGAGAATCATTACTGAAAAGACAGTCATTCGCACAAAAATAACTCATAGATTTAAAATACAGCTTTCAATGTTGTATTTCACAATGCTTTTTAAAAGATAGTGCTGTGCCTTAATGGCGATACTGAATGAAAATACTGTTGAGCAGCAACATCTTTTTCACAGTTCTTTTTATTAAGACCGTGCTGTACCTTTATGGGGATACGAAAAAACTCTGTTGAACAGCACCAACTCTTTCACAACATTTTCTTATTCAGATAGTGTTGTGCATTTATGTCGATACTGAAAAGGACTGTCGAACAGCATCAACTTGCTCCTACGAAAAGATGGATTGGAAGTTATATTCTGCAACGGAAAATTATCAGAAAAAAAGATATTTAAAAAGCACACATGAAACAAAATCTTCAAGCTAAGGGAATCATTTCTTTAGTACCGATATCGTCAACTTCGTTACGAATGACATTCTGTAGGTTGTATATCACTAAAACATCTCTATATTCCCAACATGCTGTTCAAATACCATATAATTGGGTTCATCAACAAGAACGAGTACATATACAATGCATTTGCATCTTTTTATATAAAAAAAAATATCAGATTTATTTATATTTTTTGCCTTAAGATACTTGTTTTGAAACATATCCTAAAAAATACAATTATCTATATTACCCTTCGAGTGGAATGTTGAGATTAATTCAGAGCATCTGTATCTGTAAATAGCAAATGATTTCGATTTATATCTATAATATACCTACCCAGTATATATTGGAGACTTAGATAGACATTAGAATGACGTGGCCACCTTATACATCCATAAATCTTATAAATCTCATCATTACCTGTAATTATTAGTTATCAGAAGTCATCGGCAACGACATAGACAAATAAGTCAATTGTTTCTTTAAAATAGAGATAGAAATGAGCGCTTTGAGTGCATCTTTTAACCTTTGATTATATACGCGAGATTCATGAAGATACTTGTCTGCACTGCACAGACTGTCCGTATCATTCAGACTGTGAGACAATACACCGTCTAACGAACATGTCGGCAGATCATTAGTGCTCATAATACAAAGGTATTCTCTAGCAATGGACCTCTGCAGAAAATACATTCACTTTCACATAACGGTAATGTGATGAGTGCCTTAGTTTGTTTTACCTTTTCAGCAAAAGATTGCAGGACTCAACCGTTCATAGCTCTGTTTGCTTTATGAAAAATAGCAAAAAATGGTTTTTTTCTCCATTTTTTTCACGAATGTTTAAAATTGAAGAATATAAATTCATTTGTCGGGATACTAAATGTCAATATGGGGAGAAACTATCAAGTTTCATTTTGAATTCTTTAATTATTTCTTTAAAAACATCATTCTTACGCCTTTTCTATCAGTACGCGTTAAGCTGAACATACTTCCAACAACTGCTTCCTTATTAAGTAAGGTCGGCCCATTACCTAAACACCAAATAGTAAGTAATTGACTAATTAGCCTTAGAGGAACCGAACAATTTTAGTGTATTTATCCAGGAAATTACCCCTTCTATTCTCGTTAATCTACGTAACGCCTCTTCTCTAAGTGGTTACGACAGACGATTGGTGTGAATTACGTGCAGCCTAATAAGACATTACCGAAATTCATTATCATAATTAGAAATGATAACTACAATTGAAATGAAATAATTCAATTAAGTTAAAGGGTTCTGTAATTAATGTAGGGGTCCCATAACTATTCTGTAACGTTTGCGACATCAAGAAAGCACGTACCACTTGCTACAGTGAAGTTAATAGCTCGCTGGGGTGGATTTTTAAAAGCTCATAACCTCCCTGTTTATATTTGTTGTATGCATGTGAATGATGTTTAAAAGTGCCAAAAAACATAACGCATGCCATTTTGCTTAAAAATATGGAATAACATAAAGCATTTCAACGATGCTTCAATATAGCGAATGGCGGGAACAAATCCCTAATTTAAGATATGTTTTTCCTAATCATGTATTATTTCTCGTTTTAGGAAGTAAAACTACCTAGCACTGTAACAGAACTGTTCAATGTTTGTACTGTACCAATGAACTCTTGTTTTATTAAGTAGGTAAAGGAAGTACGTCTGTTGTTTATGACGTGTTTGGTTTAAAATCCATAACATAAATTCAAATTTGGATATTTACTCGCTTGTATACTTCAAAACAGATTTTTCTTTCCCGATGCTTCGCGAATTAGCTTAAAACTATATATATTTGACCGTTTCATATACTTTGTAATTTCGGAATCCGTCTGATTCATCTTTAGAAGAAAGGAAAAGAAATGAAATTAACAAATGTCATAGACAATGTGACCACGTGGTTCCTTCCAAAGTTTGATATAATTTAATACAGAAAATTATATGGAAAGTAGAACCAGACAAAAAAAAAATACTGTAAATATTTATTTTATTTGTATTTGCGAGAAATCTATTTTCGCATTTTTACATAAGTTGAATAATATGATTTTTCAGATTAAAGTTGTCAGTATTGGAAATAGCATTTTCTCAATCAAGAATTCAAGTGCTTGCGAATAAACCTACATACTATTTGTTAAGCATAAATAATACACGCGAGAATGAAAAAGTTTCTGTTGCCAGAAAAAAAATAACCCTTTTTCAATTAAATCTAGTTAATATAAGTGCAAGTGTTTCTACTGTCTATCTCATCATGTTTTATATAAGCTATTAAAAGCATTTATTTAAGTAAAGTGATATTGTGATATACATGTACAACGTAAGGGGAAACTCAAATAAATATACCCCAATCCCCCTGTGACCTTTGACCCGTTAATCTTGACCGAAGATCCCAAAACCTATTCAAATGTTGAACTCGTTGTAACCGTACTTTGGCGTAAATAATAAACTAAATCTAGCACATGAGCTTTTTACTATGGACGGACACATAGGAAGAAATACATATCCACTTACCTATGTGTGAAGTATGATAATGTCAGGGTAACAGGACTAAAATAGGCTGGGCTATAGAAATCTAAATATTTCTTATCCTTATAAAACCACAACGTATTTAGCCTATCGCCTGTTTATACGTTTTGCACCGATTCCCATCATTACGTCAAACTTGCTTCTCATTAGGGCCGATTATAAGTCATAAGCTTTATAGAGTTATTTTAATATACCAATTAATAAAGAAATCACTTCACACTGTTTATAAGTGCCAACAAAGTACAAGTACTGACCCTTGATAAAACGACATTTTCCCACTTTGTTTAATATATACTATAATGATTGAATTTTCTACCTTAAGGCTGTATGTTACCTTACCGTTACAAAAGAGTTCCAATTTTTGATTCATCAGAAAAATACAAAACAATGATAACAACATAATAAATCTTAGATTTAAAAATAAATAAAGTTTCATAATATTTTAAGAGAGGTAATTGTACAAGGGTTGTCTACTTAATGAGCGCCAATCTTGCGCTGAAAACATATTTTTACATCAACTATGTCATACCTTTAACATTCCGGTGTCTACCGTGATTAAACGTTTGTTCACTTCTTAAATGAAATTAATGTTATAATATCATGAAAACGTTTAAATTTCTAGAACACCTGATTTTGTCTTCAGACTTCATTGTGGGTTTAAGATGTCTTTCCTTTGTTTCGTGTCTCCTTAGTTTTTTATGCTGACGTTTTGTATCAACTTTGAGTTAAGATTATGTCTTTGGGTATTGACAATGTTTATTTATTAAATTTATTTATAAAGGAAAACAACCTACATATCAATATAATGTATATATTTAGTGTTTTCCTCTGTTTCCGTCATAACTTGAATTCATTGTTGCCTTCCGCCCTTGAAGAAAAGTATGTAATTTTCTTAATCCAATATATATTCTTGCTAAGTATTCTCTGTGGGTTACCTATATTTTAGTTTTATGGGATCTTAAATAATGAGTTTCTGTTTAATATTAGAATTATGTCTAGACGTTTTCATTTTAATATTCCTCTTTCGAGACCTTTAGGATGATATTCATGAATATGATACAAGACGGAAATTAATTAAAGCGGTTTTTACATTTTAACCTAGAAATCTTGCTAATATTTGCTTTTATACTTACCGTCGTCAAGCACTAAAGTCGCAATGTCGTGTCAATTATTCATAATGTGACGTAACAATGCCATTTAGACGCCTATAACGTCATGTAGATTGTCTTTATCAAAGATGCCGAATACACAATTATGGAGTTTTGTGATGGTTAATATGATGTGATATGAACCTGGAAAAACTCATAATAACCGAGGCGGAGCCGAGGTCAATATCACTTTCTTCGGGATAACATCACATTTACTTTTACGAACGTTTATAACTCTTTGATAAATAAATTGATAAATAAATAAAAAAAAAAATGATGCATCAGCTACACGGGTTTGGGGAGTCATAGATTTACCAATGATACTTGTAATTTAGCGCTTAGATATATATAGCTATACCATTTATACGAGCCTTATATATACTAGCTATATTGGTTATTTTGGGCTTGAATATAACAGCTATGCTTTTTATACGTGCCTTTTACAAACTAGCTATATTGGTAATTTTGGGCTAATATATATCAGCTATGCTATTTATACGAGCCTTAAACATGCTAGCTATACAGGCAATTTGGGGCTTTGGTATATCAGCTATGCTATTCATCCGAGCTTTATACACGCTAGCTTTACTGGTATTTAGGGCTTTGATAAATCAGCTATGCTTTTTCTGCGAGCCTTAGATATACTAGCTATATTGGTAATAAGAACCTTATATTTACCAGATAAACTGATGATACGAGTCTTAGATAAACAAGCTAGGCTGGTTGTATGAGATAGTAAAGCAATAATGATTAGTTGCTTTCGTTATTTTTTCATGTTCCTGTTTTTTTCTGATAACAAGAATCATTTAATGTTTTTTCCTTCGTGACTTCTACGATAGAAACATAAAATTCTATAAAAACTTGTCTAGAATTTCAATTGCAGTGCAGTATATAAAATTGAGGTCTATCACGTCTATCGCTAGCTGTTAGCTGTAGGGGTTATCGTCATTCGTTATAATTATATTGGGGGTCTTTTAACCAATTACATTTCATTTCGAGATAAAAAGCGATAACACTGATAAAAAATCATATTACATATATGTGATATAACTGGTAAATCCAGGCATAAGATACCTTATAAACATGGAAATTTAAGCAATACAGAAGGAACTTAAACATCTCTATAACATAAAGATTGAGGTAAAGGGTACCATTGCATCTGTTATCATTGCGAAGAAGAGTTCCACATTTAGGTAAGGCGTGATATAATATGACAAGCAAAGGGGGGTTACTATATGATCTTCATTAAAGGCTATTTATATTAATGTTCATTTTCTTGTTAGCTTGCTTCAGTTACTCTCGCCTTCCTTAACCTAACAGTACATATTTTTGTGGCACCAATGTCATGAACTGGCCTGTAATATTAAAAATACAAACGTCCTTAACAGGATTCTCTTACGTGGTTTGTTTCACGCATAGCATCCATCTGACTTATTAAAATGATAGGCTGGAAAATATGAATTTGTTTGTGGATGCAATGCTCATGTCCCCTACCAATTCACGTGGGTTTTCTCTTACTCCGGTTTCCTCCCAAATTAAGACCCCTGCGCGCTTTCATCTGGGCCAACAAGAGTGACCAATATAAGTTGGAAAAACGTCTTAGCGGAATTGTTGTGTATGATGGATTTGCCTTGTAGGAAGTTTTCAGTATGTTTTTGTGCGTCTGGAATAGTTTATATGTTATTTATGTCATGTTTATGTGTTGTGAAACCCTAAATAAAAAAGGAGAGTTGTTGTTAAATAAATAGAGGTTTTACCTTATTCACCTACAAAATCGTCGATTTTATTCAGTAACGAAATAGCAGGAATCTTACTTTTTTCAAAATAATCTTCGAAACAATATATAATTTTTCATCAACGAAATCTTGCATATCCCTCGTAGTGCACGGTATCCACAGTATATAGGTTGTAATGTTGAGGTATACAATAGTACGTTTGTATCGTAATGTATATATGTCTCTATGTTAAACACAACAAGCTTATCAGTAAGGCACGCACTGGCCTTGTTAATTAATATGTTATAGAACGCTTGCCCAATTACCGGGGTTTTCCAGTCAAAGTTCCTTGTACAATCTGATATGTCTGTTACACTCTGCCACGTTGAGTTATCTTAAACACACGACGAATAATATCTGTGCTACGTGTTCCTTCACTTCTTATTAGTTCATCTCGTCGTCTCTCAGCAGCATTCCGTCAAATAGGACAGAATTTACATCTCGACGATCTGTATATCAAGCTGAATTTATACAACGGTTATTGAGGAAAGGAGATAAGATACGCGCCGCATCTCTAATTTCACTGATGCGTGTTCCGTAATAACAAGAATTCGAAATCGACTACAACTCCATGTACCCTCCTGATATATTCACTAGAAATATGAGGTAAGGAAGCGCTTATTTAAAAAAACAAAGTAGAATTTATCCTTTTCGTTCATTGAGGATTCATAAGTGGTTTTAAAGGTGCAAAGAATGATTATTTTTTGTAAAAATGATAAAAAATGGTAAAACTACAAAAAGCAGGAAATAGTGTCAGTTCCCAGACTCTCATTTTGAGAACGTTATATTACTTGGATTTGACGTAGATTTATATTGCAGGTGTCATCGACGAATCGGAAAATACTAAACCTGCCGTAACGCCTGGTCGTGTTACCCTCATACTTTGTTAAAGGCATCAGTGTGAATATCTTTACTTTTGTTCTTATTTAATGATATTCTATTAAGTTGTCGTTATATTTTACACATCAGTTAGGTAGTTTTCTCAAGTTTTTACACAGTCCTCATCGTTGGCTTCATAATATAAACTTTGTTTATTTTACAACAATTGTGAAACAAGATTTCTAACTTATATCTATTACTCTTGTTGGCCCAAATGGATGTGCTCATATCTCTGAGGATGAGAGGAAACCGGAGTACCTGGAGAAAACCACGTGATAGGGCAGGTGGTCTCATACCTTTTCACGTTCGAGAAAGGCGTGTGTGTATCCATTCGACCTCCCGTTAGCTCCATATCTTTAATTACCTACAGTACGACATTAATGATCACCTAACAATCAAACAGTATGAAAGATGTGATGACTTTTCTTTCACGACAGTTTATGTTCCTTTCCCGAATTGGAACAGACAAATTATCTAACAAGATAAAAATATGATTAAAGTATTCAACACCAAACAAATTATCTATGGATTTCCCCAACTAATGATTAACTGTTCCAGAGCCTGTTCTGCGCATAAATATATCCTTTAGAAATGCATTATTTTGATAAATAAAATACGCATACAGGGTTCTCTACCGAAGCGTTTTCTTTATACGCCGAGGTATAGCTTGCATGTATGAACAGACTTCCTTCTATGGGGTTTCAGGTTCTGTAATGATTAAGACATGTTTAATGTTTATTAGATCGTTGTTGTATTACACACTTTCCTGGATTTGACAGGAGATGTTATGACGTCACTTGTGATACAGGAAACGCTTTAAGTATTCCTAGTGTGCTCCATTTTGTGTCATTCTACCTTCGAGTCTCGTCATTTTGTTTTTATATCGACTTCCAGCTCCGAATTTCTCCTTGTGTATCTACTGAACATTATACTTTCTTTCGTTTTATAAAATTTAGAGGTGTGCGCTTTTACAAGAAAACGTTTTCCTTCAAATCACTATTTTTTCAATGTGATTAAAATCATCCGTTAATTTCGTACTCCAAAGTTTGTCGGCGAAGAAACTTTAGCGAAGATTAAGTAAATTGCAGTGTGTAGTGATGTGTTATACAAGCTATTCCCATCACATGTTTACCATTTTTTTGACGAACATGGAGCAGAAAACTGTTAAGACGGGAGGAATGCGGTCGTGTAAACAAAACACATCTGCTTGAACGTTTTGCATATAAACATGTTCATAGTCGGTGCATTAGCCGCAGGTGTTTTAAAGTCAAGTTTGTATAATACTGATATACATATTTATAAGAATAATGAAGCGTATTCTACCTTTGAGGAAATTTCACATTCATTTGAATAACTTTCTACGTAGCCTCATAATCAAAAACAAATATGTCGTATTAAATCATATTTTGATATAATTAAAATAGCCGTCATGATTCTGTTCATTTTCCGCAAAATACTATCATATTTGCAATATTAGTATATTTTATCATTAAAAGGGGCCGCGATGGCCGAGTAGTTAAGACATTTGACCGTCTACGATCTCCATCACTAGGTCACGGGTTCCGGACCTGCAGATGTTAATGTTATCTGGCCAGGCACTTGCTGCAGGTCAGTGGTTTTTCTCTGGGTATTCCGGTTTTCATCCACCACCAAAACCTGTCAAGCCCTTAAATAACCATAGCAGATAGTAGGACGTTAAAACACGAATAAACCAAACGAAACTTGATTATAAAATGTTCAATATCACAAACCATCATAATTATGTTCAATAACAAGTATTTTTTATATTCAGTTTGCTGCGAATAACCATCCTATGTTCAAAATAACTCATATTTACGAAAACATATTCATCATTAATAAGAAAAACCAGTATATTTTAAATAAAACTAAAGGGTTCCAACATCTATTATAACGAAAAGGTTATCAACATCTGTTCATTATAACTAAGGGTAGACAGTAGAAAGCTGCATGTCCTAACCCAACCGGGGAGAGAGAAATAGATTACTTAAACGGTAACACAATGTTGAAATTGACATTTTTATTTGGGACGCGACATCAATTCGAAAAATTGAAAGTTGAGATAATTTGTGGAATAGAGGTTACCATATGACCAGTTCTTTATCAGCCCGAGGCTCCCATATAACCCCGATGGACCAGAGGCCCGAGAGCTGGTACGGGTCGAGGGCTAATACAGAGCAGGAAATGGAAATGGTACTTTTTATAATTTACTGCGCTGTAATATTAAAAGAATTACCAAGAACAAAGAGAATTATATTTCATGCTTGATGTAATCATATTATACCTTACAATACATTGAATAACATTATATAAATATAGATGGATATACAATGTGTACTCTACCAGTTAGTTTCACTTACTTTCCGATGCTTTAGACGTGATTTTTCTGGAAATTCTTGAATCAGACATTAAAGATAGTAAACGGATATGGCTCGTAGCGGGCGGATATGAGCCGGTCCGTAATATGGTCAGTGCAAAACTAGCAGTATGAAGGACACAAAAGAACCCATATCACAAATATACGATAATTAATAATATGTTATATAGCGAAGAGTAACCAACCTATAATCAACATGACTATGATAAACCATTCAAATAGGAAAAAACATAACACTACATTTCTACCACTTATATCATAAACGATCATCTTGACTGTCAGTGCCGTGCTATTAGCAGCTACAGCAGGTGTCCTTTCGGCTTTTCATGGTCTATGAATGCTTATTACCTGGATATACTAGGGGTGCATGGAAATACATATCTAGTCTACAGACGTGCGGGGGAATCTGATTTCTCAACGATGCCAAACACAATATCTCCAGCCATCATTCAGATGATACCATACTACTGATATCAGAAACGAGTCTGTAGATGGTTTGTAGGATGTTGTTTTAAATGAAATTGAGTCAATCAATTGACTCTTGCACTATTGGAAGTGGTAGAGATAGGGTTTTATGAAAGGTTCAAGATAAAGGAAACTTAAATAAATATACCAGAGAGTCAACATAAAAATACAAAAAATTTAAGCAAAGTTGATACAATGACCCCGAGATCATGAAACAATCTTAGACTTAAATTTTCTCTTAACCAATTCCTGTATGATGTCACCAGTCATTTATTTGTTATTGGCTAAGTCAAAGTTTAAGACAATTTCAGACTTAAGATTATTTCATGATCCTGGGGTAGAACAATAGGAAAGGTATCACGCACAGAATAACACTATTGGTTATGAATATAATTATATAACTGTGATATTTGTGGTACACAGGGGTAAAACATTTCCTGTTTCTTTTTAGCGAACATGGTTTCAAAATGACGCATGACATCTATTAATAGTTATTAATATACACTGTTTTAGCTTTTAATGCGCAGTGGATATGTGTGTCAGTCTGTGGTTTTATCCATCTGTCTGAGTGTCAACTTTATTAAACAATGGTGCAGTCACTATCTTGTCAAACAATACAACACATTCAGCTGTAGATAAAGGTGACTTTGAGGGTCCTTTACAAATCAGGATGCAGCTTGTCAAGATGCATAATCTTAACTATACATTATGTCAAATTTCTCAAAATTTTCTTAATGACATTTCGATGAATTATATGAGGATGATTATTTTTAATCCCACGACACGCTAACTTTACTTTTATTTTTAATATTTATGAATAATATCACGGGTTTAAGATTAATACTAAGCTGATGAGGCTATACAAATTAGTCAACTTGCATTATGTAAGTAATACAATAAATGACTTCTAATGCCATCGATGATATAACTATCAAGACGTATTTGAATGATAACATTAGATATCTTGACTAGTTACTCATCGGTAGAGTTCTTTTTGCGATATACACCATCGTTGCTATATTAAATAATAATACTGGCAGGTGTTGTATGTTCAATATGTAAATGCACATGTCGGACAAGCTTATATAACTCCATAGGGGCTTTGTAAATAAATGGCAGATGCTTTGCATCATCTGCTGGTAGACGGTAAGTTATCTTGGCCATGTTATCCATGGCTTGAGATGTATAAGACTATATACAGGATACACAACTCTTAGATGATCATTTTATTGTAGATATGAACACAGACGAGCAGTTCTCTCTCTCTCTCTGTCGATTTTTGTTTATTTATCTGTTAAGTTTTTGTCGAGCTGTCTATTTAAATATCTGTCTATTTATTTGTCTACCTGTCCGGCTATCTTCCGGTCTGGCTGCCCGGCTGTTATCTTTTAATATCTCCGTCTATCTGTTTGTCAGTCTGTCTGCTGTCTGTCTACATTATACTATATATATATAGATGTCCGTCTGCCTATCTGTGTGTTTCTCTGCTGTCTATCTACTTAACCTTACTGTTTATATGTATATCGCTCTGCAAGTCGAGCCGCCTAAAGCTACCTGCTTGCTTATGATTCTATGTGTGTCTGTCTTTTGTGACTGACTTTATCGTTGAGTAGTTGTATTTTTTGTTGACAGACTTTAATACAAATGAATACAGAATGTAAGTAAGTGTATATACACTATAATACGACCATTAAACACTTTTATATATTTTAATTTTCCAACATTCTGAAAAATTGAAAGATCAAAGAAGATTACCAAGAAAATGTAATGATATAATTCTTGTATTACAACTTCAACAAAACTCTATACACCTCGAGTATGATTAATGATACAAGCGTACCCATCCCATCACTGGTAAGACACACGTCATTGTGACAATGCCCACCGTTTGCCAATGTTTACTTCTGTTTAGACACAGACGATTGGCCGTTGATTATTTTTTCTTAGTAACCGTCACCATTCGGTTAAAAACATATGAAGTATGTCTATCAAGCATATCCGTGTTACATATGAATGCGGAAGTATCATACGGGGAAAGTATCTTAGGGAGCACACTTTCTCGTACCTCCTACTGGGGTATCCCACCTATTAACCCGAGCTAGGTTTTTACATCACGTCCAATCTGTCTTGAACTTTTACGTGGTATTTGGCGCCAAACATCTGCGCAGTAGCAAATTAAAAAATACTTTTTTTAATTTCTTATTTTGTCGTTAGATTTATTATTTTTGTGATTTTTAATTCATATTTTATATATATTATATTCTAACCGAAACTTGCGACTATGACACAGTTTCAAAGCCCACGACCGAAAAAGACAACTCCTTTTAAGTTATAGCTTATAGGTTATATTAGTATACCTATTATGTCTTCTTCTGTCTTATACATCCGTTTTAAAGTAGGAAAACCAGCATACTTTAAGGTGTTGCTGTATATGGTTGTATATGCGGTGTTTTGGTCGTTGTGGATCTGTATTTCTAACGCTTCTTGGTCAAAATCTTAATGATCGTGTATCTTATTTAGTATATATTATTCCAGAATCTTTGGCAGTGAAAGGGGTTCAACTTCACTCTCAAGTATTTGTCAGCCGGACGATGGAGAAGAAGTCAGTGTCTTTGATTTAACTGCAAAGACTTGCTTGGGTATTTTTTCAGATTTCTTTTAGTTTTGCATACTTATATATTCTGCTCCAGCGTTTATATCAAATACATTTTGTATACCAATTGGTCAGCATTAATGATGCTTGTTATTTCCAAACCGAACAAGTCTGTAACTTAAATCAGTGTGAATTGGGAAGAACAATTGGAAAGTGTTGTCAGTTACAATGAGATTAAGTTCCGTACAGACCCGAAATTTTAGCTGGGTTTACATGAGATTTCATATCTATGGTTTATTTACAAAATATGCATTAAGTGTCAAACACGACAAATATGTAACGCAATTATCAGGAATGGGAGATTTGTATTAACAAACTTATTGACTTTATATACAGTATAACTGATTTCAATTAATACATTCATGTAATGCAATATTTAATTTTTCATTCACAAGGCAATCAAATGGAGTCCTAAATAATGCAAAACAACAATTCAAAGTTATTAAAATTTAGAGAGAGAAAAAAAGAGAAAAAATAGGAAAACATTTGAATTCTTTTTAATGAATAAAAGAGAAAAATAGATAATTCAAAAATTATTTTAAATATTCTTATATTTTGTTTAAACTACCAAATCTGTGGTGTCACCTGTAAAACACAGGTAAACTCATCTGAAATGGACTTTAATCTTTACTACAACATTTTTCTCCACTGATTTATCAACTTTTTCAATGAAGTAAGAATGTAGAGCCCTTCAATTCCCTGTGTTAACGTAAGTGTCAACAAAGCAAATAAAAGTGACAGAACGGTCCTTTTGGTAAGTGAAGGTGTGGTGAAAGTAGCCTTCAATAAAGCACCGGTATCTTTGTATATGGCACCACCTGTCTTTTTAAGAGCTTCCTTATCAATAGATCGACTGTTTGTGTTTAAGGATAGGCTATCAATACATTGAAATATAGACCAGAATCAAAGTTTTTTTCATACTGTTGAACAAGGTTTTGAAAAAGTGTACGAATCTTTTTAAGGTAAATCCCCGTTTTACCCGATTGAAAATACTAACTTAAGATTCCTGTGTTTAAATTTGACACAAAAGGGAATATCGTTTTGCTGCAAAACATTTACATCAATACATGATCATACCCCAACAACCCTAGATTCAGTGTAAGTTTGAGTTATGCGTGTGTTGGAACAGGGGTAAGTTGTTATACATGTTTTTTAATAAGATTTGTATGTATGAAGACACAATTTTGTCCATCTTACACTCTCTGAAATAATCACTGAAATACAAAGTAAGCAGTGTGAAGTTTCTATTTAAAAAATTAGGTATTGACGCAGTAAGTCAAAATAAATTGTTACAGAACCATTTTGCAATTTAAGTGTACTTCGCCATTGAAATTCATAGTTCCACCTGTTGTAGTGGGAATATTGTGGTATTAGAATCAAGCAGAAGTAATAGATTGCACCTGGTTTATCAATTCTCGTTTTGAATGGAGCACATATACAAGATAGGCGTAAAAGATTTATTTTTCAGCGTTTATTCAGAAATGAACATAAAATACAGGGTTCGCTAAGCCAATGAAAGGCACATATTTGATCACACGTGATTTAGCAAAGAAGTTATTAATATAAGGAATTCTGATGTTTTCATTGTTAAATTAATTTCACCACATTGGTATCACATTGAATTTGAACACGTGATTTTTCAAATTAATCATATATGAAATCTATCCAAATCACACTGACGAATTTCAATACCCGAAATAAACATTAACTTGTTTAAGGAAAACATCTAAACAATATTTATATAAATAGATATATACTTACATAAATCCCTTGGTACTAGAAACAATGAAAAATATTGAATTCAAGTTAAATTCTAAAACGAACATTTACGGATCCCCTTACGACCGATGAACTATTTCTACGCTTATCGGGCTAGACCGGGATTCGAACCCTGGACTTCAATTTGCTAAACTGACTCCTTAACCAGCTGAGTTATCTTGTCAAAAGGAGTGTCCTGCCAACCTTTGCGACAGTTATATCTTATACGAAATTAAGGGGAGGTCACTGTGCAAGAAAAAAAGACAGGCGAAGTTCCTTTAATATATATCTTGTTACTGTTAATGCATATTCATGATCAACTCATTTAAACGTTTATAGGAATGTTACTTCCTGCTAAAGCGCATATATTCAGTATAAACTATGCTTAAATCAATATCAAATAAGTGTCTTATGACATATGAAATTGCTCCTTTTCTTGACAATGAACAACTGCGAAAGATGTATTCACATAAATAGTGAGTAATGTATAATTTCATTGGTTAAGATGTTACAATAAAATTGGGAAAAATAAGGAAATTAATCAATTCTAGAAGTGTTACTATGACAACCAGGAAGTGCATTTTGGTTACTGCGACTCGATGATTTTGTATTAAATGTTGTCTGATGAACGTGACAGGGTACCGTACTAGTCATCGAAACGTCACACGTAAAAACTACCTGGTTGTGATACATAGCCTTTCTTCAATTCACACTCACTAACCTGAAGAAAATGTGCAGAAAAATGTCGCTAATGAATGGGAAACGAACTTTCGCTTCAGGATGTTTTTTCCCCGAATGACTCCTTTTTTGGGACACACACTCCTTTCATTGTTTACTGAGATTTGTTACATACATACGTACATCGAACTCTCTGACCTAAGATTTATGCTTTTCTTTTAAAACTAGTCATATACATATATTGTACCCTCTGAACTTGGATCTATTCATTTGTTTTTGAGTGTGGCATATCGTCGTATTTTCTTTGTGCATGTAAATTTGATATGCAATGCATCACTTTGCAGGATGATCCATCCGGTTTTACAAGTAGGGGATGTTTCGACAAATATCGTTGACAGGTTGGCACTGTAAATTTAGAAAAATCCTGTTAAATACCGGGTGTTTTCTCGTTCATTTCTTCCTATCCCCGACCTTCTACCAATCTATCAAGCAAAATTTCCGCATATCTTCCTGTAGTTCCTGTTAGTTTTTTTACTTTAGTTTTTGAAACAGTGACGGCTTATAGCTGTGTCTGAACGGCCGAGAGGTCGAACGTGACTTCAGCAACTTTTAGCAAGAGATTCTCTCAAACATATTCATGGCGCCCAATTGATGGAGCTAGGCATTGTTTTTGTTTACAACTCTAAGAAAGATAAAACAATTCAATTGTCTTGTCGACTTATTTATTCATATTTTGTTCTATTTTGGATTGTGATTCACAGTGCTATACAGTGAACACAGCCATACCATAGTTAACGTACACATGTATTATCTTGTACAAAAGCACTCTCTGTGGAAACAGAGATGAAAACAAAATATGACGTCATATGGCTATGACGTCACCTCATGTAGTCATGACGTTGAAAACTACAATAGTGACTTCTGTGGGTGCGAGTACTTAGGTATTTTAACAATGTAATGGAAAAAAAATCTAGTATTCGTTTCGATTTCTTATGATATTTACAGGTGGAATTTGACATTTGTGTAGAACACGGGAAAACTTCACTTCTAGGCCCGTTTGCTTTTTACTGGTAATAGCTGTGATGATGGTACAAAGTGGGGGCTTTCCGTTTGTTTTTCCGCTTCCATGATTGTTATTTTTCGATTTCTTCACTAGGTGTTACTAGCAATAGGTAAGGCGGTACAAAATACAGTTTTATAGGATTTGAAATATTTTTTACGATCCAACAATATCTCATCACGTCCAAAGCGAATGTGCTGACATAACAACGTAACAGTTGATGCGTTTAAAGTGCGTCATAACACAAAACAAATGTAGAAAAAATAAAAAAATAAATGCATCCTGCGCATCACACTGTACAAAGTGTACGTGACAATGTGCACAGAGAGCCTTCATGTTTTGGGAATTTCATGCATTGTATCAGGATGTATGAGATGTACTTGGTCAATCAGTTGTAATTTCACTTGATGACAGTCACGTTTGAAGGGTATCTTTTTAACGAAGGAACACAACATTAAAAACTGAATAATAAAGATTTGTTTACTGAGTAAATGCCCTGCTTCATTTTACATTCCATTTCCATCGTCTTTTTCAATTGTGTAATAACCTCTTTCCCCTCCCCTGACCCCAACCCATTCTTTTATCTAAAACATTACGACTCCACTTCAGCGGCCATGCACAGAGGATTCCGAGAGATACCGATTGCTGAAGACCATGAGCAAGTTTTATGGTTACAATCATTTTTTCTGCTAGGAATATATTCTATTTCCTTATGTGATATTAATATCACTGAGTTTTATAATGCTTATCGGTGTGCTCTGTGGATTTGTTGTCTAAACCCTTTTCATACTTTGAGGACGTGGCATTACTTGAATTTAACCTAGATTGACAGAGCGACTGTCGTCGGTGAAGGAGAAGACGCCTACACTTCTGTTACACCAAAACTTAGTTTCCATCTCATATTACAAGAGTCTTCGTGTAAATCCTTTCTTAGTTTGTTTTAACCTAAATTCATCAATTTCTTAGAATTGCATTATTACTATTTTAAATTGTTAAATTGTCGTAAAACTTTCATGTAAAATATCAAGATAACAGTAGACATGTTAGTTGTTAACGTACCCGTTCACCCTGCTCTTATCGTATGGGATCAGACGTTTTGTCTTTATTGCGTTGTTTAAAAGACTTTATCACGTTTCTCATTGGTTGAGATAGGAGACTCTTAGATCACGTTACTTCCTTTTCTACGGCACTTGTGCAAGTCATGCTGTTAGACAAAGATTCATGATCCTACATGAAATGAAGTTTCCATTTTAATGAGAAAACTGTCGGATGTGCCAAAGCAATTAGTTATTAATTATATCAAAGTAATACATAATTGTGAACGACCATCGGTTATCCTACATGCATGTTTTAATTCAATGATTCAGCATTTACCGTTAACATCGGGGATTTATTCACCATATAATCGCAAGTTTGTCAATTAAAATTAATTACAGATTGCTACTAAATGCACAGGAGTTTTTTTCGCGAAATAAGATTTTCCTTACATTAAGCGAGAAGAGCTGACCAACTCTTTTATTCTACACTTTTAATTGAAGAACATTATATAGCTGTATATATTTTATTTCATGATGGTTTACAACCACAACAACATGTCTGTTGGAAACACAACCGCAAAAAAAAACGATTATCACAAATATTAATTTCTCAACAGTATTCGTAAACGACGCGTCTTTTTCCATTCATTACAGGGTTATACATTCATCTTTTGTACAATGTATACATATTCAGTTAAGGTGTGGAACTTTCGCGACGGAGATACTACTGTCAAAACATTAATTTCTGATGCATTACATAACGTAGTAATGAATAAACATAAGCTTTGTGATGTCATATCAGGTCATGTGAGTTCAAAATTAATTGTTTCTGTAACACCCAACATTTCAAAACATTCTTTCAAACGCCTGGCACTGCACCAACGTCATATCCTGATGTCTTTTATGACTTCCTAGAGGAATATAGAGGTTTACATAACAGAAAAGCTCAGTTAATTTATTTCGTAAATAAGCAGTCATAGACATAATCTCATCGAGAGTAAAATTATAGTCAGGGAATGTTTTAAATCCCTAAGGAATGGAAATGTACAGCTAGAAAAAGAACAGCAATGACTTGTGGCACGTAGCGTAGGTGTGTCTACAACCACAGTTATTAAACAAACATAACTTGTGGTGTTTTCTGAAACAAAAAACTACAACATTAAATCAACAAAATTTAATCAATTGTGTTTACGTTTCCAATGATACCGCTGTCTATATTGAAGTCATTCACACCTCTAATAAACTGTCCAATTCATGGTCTTGAGAAGAGTATAAATGTGTCTTTAAGGGTCAACAGATTAATACACCTTGAAGCATCGCTATTGAAGACTCCTCACATGTAAGTTGTAATGTAAACGTGATTTGTCTTATATCATTATTTCATTTGCTTGTTCACTAAGTCTACCATTTTGTTTAACGCGTTATACCTGGGTTTTTTTGTATGTTGACCTAGAAATTCTGATTTTGTCTTTGCGTTGACACGTTTTATCTTTATAAAGGTAATTCTAGAGATCATATGCTGACACCGTCATGAATACTGTTCGTTCTCTCAATAAAATAAATTTGCTAGTAGTTCCTTATCTGTGTATCTTATTATAGTCTTACCTGCTCGAGCGAACCTTTACTCAAATATCATATATGTTAAGACTCAACTTTTGAATAATTTCAATGCAAGCAGTTTCTTTGTGTTAACTGAACCTGTAGTAAAAGGCAGCATGTTGTAATAGACAATTCCATGAACTTTCCAATGGTGGTCTCTGTATACCATTTTGACTATACAATCACACCTGTTTTAGGGACCACCTTTAATAAAAGACCACCTGTGTTAAAAGGCCACCTATTGCAGTTATTTTCATGTTATTTAAACCTGTATTAAGAGACCACCTGCAATAAGAGACCACATTGTTATCTTCCAAAAAAGGTGGTCTCTGTTTGACTTTATCTTCATTCGAAGATAATCATAACCTAACAGTGTAAGGATTAAATATTTAATTCGTACATAATTATGACAAAGTTGTTATGGAAGAGGTAGAAATCACGAATATGTATTCATGTATATATGTGTACTAGTTAATGGACTCCATATGCACCTGTTGGCATTGAAAGGTCTATCAACGAAACATTTGTCACCGAAATCTCTGAAGGGAAGGTAGCGGCTAAAATAATGTCGCGTTGCAATGGAAATGCCCCTGAACCGTCATCGACGAGACGTCTGACTCCAATGGCTCCATCGACAACGTCCAAACTTGTTTCCTATGCAACCGTTTTGTACTCTTCTCCTACGAGTCAAGATTTACGCTTTACCGCTCAGGTGGGCGTCCGCGTTATACCGATAGCTGCATGCTGAAACGCGACAGATTTGGTGGTGGCAGCGTTATGGTGTGAGGTTGGGTCTGGGGTGACCGCAAAACCCCCTTAGTCGCCATATAATGCAATTTAGCAGCCCAACGGTAGATTGACGTTATTATACAGCCTGTCGTCGTGCCGTTTGTCCGACAGCATAACGCAATCTTTCAAGAAGACAATGCTCGGTGCCATGTAGCAAAACGTGCGATGGACTGTACTCGCCAAAACAATGTCGACACGTTACCTTGGACCCCGTACAGTCACCAATAGAGAACGTGTGGGACCTGTATGATCGACGCATTCGGACTTGCCCAAATCGACCAGAGACTCTACCTGCTCTGCGCAAGGCACTCTTGAAAGGGTGGTAGAACATCCATATGACACAAATAAACCGTCTTATCAACTCCATGCATCGCAGGAGTTGAGCAGAAACAAATGCTAAGGCGGGTCATACTCGTTATTGAATTCAGAAAATTCCACCCCCTCTTCTGTCTTGACTGTGGTCTTTGATTATCGCTAGCGCTCAATTGACTGAATATCCAATAGAATGAATGTGTATCTTTTATAGGCTATGTAACTTAAACGGATCGTTTGAATGAAATATTAAAAATATTACCGAAAACTGGAGGTTGCGTTTCTTTTGCGTGTCAGTATATATATGCAGCTCTGTAAGCATATAATAAGGACGAAACCTATGCTAGTGTGTTTGGCACTCGTACAGATTTTCCTGTCATTGATATTTTTTCCTTGACAGCAGCTTGAGTCGATAAATTTAATTTCCCCCGACTTAAATATATAGTGACATTGGTAGGCATTCCACTAGTAACTTAAGTGTTGTTTGATATGGCAACAAAGTGTTATTTAAATCACTTATACTATTCAGTGCTTAGTGCTATAACTTCATTTATCTTGTTCGTACGACTCTCAAGTCCAGATAACAGCTGGCTTATAAATTGTAAATGCACCCGTGTAGCCTTAATTTGTTTACAGTGTCATTCAGTAATTCCGAACGTATCACGTACTCAATTTCTACATATTTCTGTATCTCAGTTGGGGGAAAAAAAAGAAAGAAAAAAAAGACAATATCTACTTGGTCATCGTGTGATATAAACGATCTGTCACTACCTGCGTTGTTTATGCTACGCGGATGTTTTCCTGCTTGACGAAACGTGATTCATGATTAAAGATTTCTTACATGAATGAAGTCTGTCGGATGACTTTAAGTCATTAGTGATGAATTATTGAATTACGTAAAAGCAATACATAAGTGCGAACGTATACAAGTTAGAAAATACACAGGCGTTTAAAAATATAAATAAAATAATATTACAGAGATAGATTGATTGATAGCAAACAGGTATATATAAAACCCACCAAAAAAATATGTTTTTCGCGAGATATTATTTTTTGTGTTAATGACATAGAAGTGCTTATCAAATATTACTTTTGACACACATGTATTAAAGGGATATTGTTTCTTGCTTAATTCTTGAATTTCAACTCACGTAAAACAACTGCAAAAATAAGTGATCGCAAATATGACATGATAAGCAGTGCTTTGAAGAACGAGGCGTATTGTTTAATATTTCCTGGCTTTGTATAATAAAATATAATACGTAGTTAGTGTGTGAAAGTTAACTGACAAAAATATTCATGTTAAAACACAGGGTATTGTGAATAACATAATTTATTCATTAATAAACGTGATTTTTCTAATGTCTCTCAAAGTCATTTTACAGTCATTAATAATTGTTATTGTATTACAATAAAAGTGTTTTCTATTCTGCCAAGGGATTTAACTTCACACTATGTGACATTGTAATGCAAAAGTGATATTTTACAAAAAAAGTTTAGCTGTTTTCTTTTCTACCATGGATTTAATCCTATTGAAAATTCTAACAAATCTGCAGCAAAGTCGTTTTTCTTTCTTTTCATATTAACAAAGCATAAAATAAAAAAAATAAAAATCGTATTGTGTGTCTACTTCTAGATATTAAATAAACATACTTCGGCTTACTCATCCTGAATTCAAGAGAATGTGTTCAGCGTGATATATTGACTTAAGCTATAGTCATAGACTTGCTTTCGGTGCTATCGATCTGAACCATGTCAGCTAGATTGTGACCTAGCTGACACAGAGGTAATACCTACCTCGACATTTGATACTTTTCGCACCGGAAAAGTCATAATGTTCTTGTTTGTAGATCTGTCATCACTTACACAAGTATTGCCTATATCCACAGGAAGTACCTTATTGCTGCAATTGACATTTCATCAGAAACAGATTCCGTCATGTACGTGCATACGGTCAGGTATCACCTAGTGCATTACGTAATGCGCATACAGAGAAGGTTTTAACGTGAGATCGAATCCAGCGGTAGGTCATTATCACCCCCGATCAATGCTGGACGCATGTGGTAGTTGACACGTGGACAGTTGTAATATAACATACTGTATTACACAATTCAACGATGTGTCAAACTACTTATATCGCTATATCGGAGCGACCTTCTCAATCACATCCAAGGTAAGTGTTTGTCACTTTAAAGGCTTGTTAATACTTGCTTAATTTTAAAATTATAATGAAAATTGAAACGCACGTTAGAAATTTTACTAAATCCATGTAGCATACGAGCAATATTTATATGCACATATTTATCATTGTGTGATATAGACACATTGACACAGTGTACTTTGGACGCCCCAAAGGTCTACATGACCTTCAAGTCAATATGTCTTCACTATTGTTCTCAGTCGGGTACTTCTATCAAACGATGTGGACCATGTGTCCTACGATGTCTAATTGATAATAAATAATATAATAAATATAAAATATATTTCATTTTTGCTCCATTATAGTATATAAATTTAACAATATAAATTTTGAAAGCTTGTTTTCAATAATAAAAAAAGCTTGATCAATTACAAAAATATTGTTTGGCAAAGCAAATTGAATTAAGTAAAGATCAATGCGAAATACATCCGTGTAAATATTCACAATTGTGGCAGACCAGAAATGTTTCACAATCCAAGATAATTTCAAGATACGATCATTTTTCACATGTTTTATAACATTTCAATAGAATTTTCTGTTGTGTAGAGCTAAAAGGTAAGTTATCGAAATACCCCAATTCTCAACATAGATCAAGATTGGACAAATCCTGTGTTAGACAGGTCGCAATGTTTTCATTGGGCTATGCTATAACAGTATAAGAAAATGATTCACATTTTGGGGAAATAGAGATAACGACAAGTTTTAGGAATGTTGTATTGATTTCGAGTTCCAAAAATCGTAAGAGGCGACTACGATTGGCCCTCCTGGAGGATCTAAAGACTTCCGTCGGTGGTGTCTGTGAACGAAGATTGCAGGGACTCAACATAACGATGTTGTCCTCTTAACAATGCCTGAGATAGCGGTCAACTATTATATCTACTATTTTGCTGTCCGTTATCTGATGTTTATCTTGCTTCCTGTTCTCATTTGACCTTTTCTTGATAATATGTTCTATTTAAATCGTTTTCATAGTAACTCTTCTGATACAGGAGTCAATCTAACTATGTGTATTTTCACTGCTCTTTGGCCTCCTTCCCACGGTGTCACTATTGAAATATTGTTATGCTTTAGTTTTTTCCTCTTTTGACAACCGTGCTCATAATTACCATTTTGCCTTCGTTCGCTACTCTGTTGCTTTTCTTTCCACGATGTCTCCCTTAAAAGTTCCTAGATTGATTGAATTTCAATAACGTCTCTTTTAACAGCTGTCGTGATAAAACCAAAGTCTTTCTCCATTTCCATACATCACACTCTCTTTCATGGCTTCCATACACCTCACTCTCTTGCGTCAACTATCGATTTATAACTTTTTTTATATCATTCAAAATTATTTGATTTTTCTTTATTAAATATCAGGCCTCCTTTTTTTATCCTTCCCTCGCTCACTATCACTATCCTTCTCATATCCATGATGCTTCCGCTGAAACCCCTCGACATTTAACCTTTGTGATTTTTTTTACTAATACTATGAGCTTTCATACTCTATATCATGATGCAAGTTGTTACGTGACCTTTGCTATTTCCGTATTCTATTGCAGACCTTTACACATTGTTTCTCTTGTCACCCGTAGATATATTACAGATTTGCTTCTCTTCTCTTCTACTATACCTTCCATAGTGACTTTTGCGTAACCCGTGTTTATATGAACTTTGTGTGATTTCTCGTCTCTCTTGCTAGCCTTTCTCTTTTTCTTTCTTCACTCCTATCATTATATGACTTGGTGCTGTTTTAAGATTATTTATTTTGCTAGAATTTCTATGATGTCTGTGATAACAGCTGGTGTTATTTGACCTTTTGCTCCAAAATATTTCTATCTTTTATTCTTTTTTTTTCTTGCCATCTTGTTTCACAGAAGACATACGTTGCCCTTACTCCATCATTTACTCTTTTATTGATTTGATGGTGTCTTGCTTAAGACTCCGTCGTTTAATGGTTTCTTTTTTTTTCTATTTTTCATAAGTCCCCTTTCATTGACGTTTCCCGGACATGTGTCGTCATATAAACTGTTTAGTGTACTGTTTCTCTACTCTTTACCGCGGTGTACCTCTTGGTGACCGTGGTCCAGACCTATGTGTTCTCTCTCAACTGCATTGCTAGCTTTTTCATTGCAGTCGCTCTTGGCATTCATCGTCATATGAACTATTTGTTGTTTTTCAACTTTATTGCTACACTTTTTTCATTTTATCGAGACTGGTCGCATATCATTTATGTGGTGTCTCTTCTACATCGCTATACTTTTTAAAAGAAATTCTGACGATCTGTTATTTGACTACTGTGTTCATTTCCCTCAAGTTTCTCTTTAACACCAGTCGTCATAAAACCAAGAAATGTTTCTATTCTACTGCTGTCATCCTTTTACTGGTACCACTCTTAGCGCTCGTCCTCGTGTATTAACTTTGTGTTATTTCTTGTCTATTACGATCCCTGTCATGGTCAACCCCCGCAGGTCGAAGACTGAGAAAAGATTACACCAGCTGTTACTAACAGCATGCTGTAAGAGACAACTAATGTGGGAACCTCCCAACAACCTCCTACAGAACTCGTGATTTGTCTTTGTGCGTCCTGTACTTTTTGACACAGAAGTGACCAAATTAAATCCAGTGCAAACACTGCAACATTTGGGATATCTTTTTCTCTTTACTTTCAAACAAACGTTTTGCTTCATAACGCTTTGGTTTGCAATACGTGTACCAAACTCTTGGCTTTGGAAAAGGCAATGGATAATGTCCCCAGACCGAGACGCACCTAACTGAAAGCCTTTAAAAACGGTAGTTGTTATTCCTTGCTAAACGTTCATTATTTAGTGTAATTCATGGTAAACTGGTTAATCCTATGACGGTATGATGGGACCGGATAGTTCAGTGAGGTAGCACTCTAATGTCGGCGTCTGATCCGCGCTGTCGCAAAAAGGCAAATACACCAACACACCGTCTCTAGCACGCGATAATGAATTGCGTGCATTAAGTACTAAAATGACCTTAGTTGTTAATAGGTAGCTTTACTCAATAAACCAAAAACCAAACCTGTCCACGTTTCTGTTGATGACACCCGTTGTCATTTACGCTTTGTGGTGTGTTTCCTTCTATTGCCTAGGGTTAGTCATTGTCTGAAGGTATAAGGAAATGAATTTGCAGTTCGGATTGGCTGTTAAAGTTTAGGGGAGACATACCAGCAATTTTTAAAATTTGTAGACTGCTGACTGGTTTAAATGACGTTGTAACACCTAGAAACTAAATAATTCCTAGGACCTGTGTATCATAATTATACACGAGCTAGAGGAAAATTTCGATATTTTTTTTCTTTTTGGAAATCAATATATCTGAAGTATTTATTCACCGTGTTTATTCCCTAGTACCCTTATTGTTATGAAAAATCCCACCTAAAAATGGGCTACTGGTTTGGCGATATACCCAGGTTATAAATTGTATTGATCAATTAGAGGCTTTAAAACAGACATGACGTAACTGTCTCGCGCAGATATAGAATCTGATGTTACCGAGCTTTCAGACGAACAGAGCTACCTGAGTAAAATTAATCTCTAACCTGCTTGAACATTACACCGTTTGAGCCGATCTATCTTCGAAAAGACGGGTTCCCTGCCTGTCTTACTCGTTCTTTCCGCTAAGCTTTGTGACGATATACAATAATCAAGTGTTTGCGCACCCAAGCGGAGGGCAGCAGCATTAGGGTAGATAATCCGCTTTGAAATTGTTTTTTGATCGAACGTCAAAAACTTATTTAATGGCGGAATGAAACTTCATTGAAGCATTTTGTTATAAAAATTGCCGTTTTGTACTTTGGATCCTTGCACAATCCGTCTCATTACACGGAGGCTTTTTATAAGAAATGAAACGTATTCATTACGCTTATATATAAAAACATCACAGCATATACAAAAAGTTGTCTAAGCAGTGATGTTTTAACACAAACACACACAAAAAATAGAGCGACACTCAAACAAAACGGAAGACAATACAACAGGAAACGAAGGACCAACCATGTTTACCGGAAGTGTACCAGTTTCCTTCGCCACAGATGGCGCACGTTATGATGTCACATAATTCAGCTGAAAGACATATTCGACTTTTTTTTTTTTTAATATGTTTATATATGTTATGCCTTACTTCAAACCACGAAGAACACATTAACCTTTGAATGATTTGTATGACATCACCTCACGTATCCTCTTTGTGTCCTTGGGCATATAATGCCCAAATGAAACTTTTCCATTCCATCCTCTACTTTGCCACCGCCCTTGTCTCACCCCAATCTCTCCACCTGATGCTCTTTCTTTCCTTTTCTATTGTCTTTCTCCATATTGTTTGCGATCTACTTACTTTTCGTTTCTCTACAGATTTTAATGTCAATAATGATGGCAAAGCTCATGGAATATCATGTTCCCTTGCCATTTATTTGTCAGAGTTCGAATATCATATGTTAATAGTGTATGATTAACAGATTTCTTGTATGATTTGTTACGTACGAAGATATACCACTTTTCTTCCTTTTCCTTGTTTTTTCTAGGATAAATGTCATTCCAAGGCTCTATCACATGTCCTCCTAATTTGAAATGATTGACGTCTGAATTTGGCCCTGGCCAATGGGCCTTTTTCCTTACAATCTTTTCATACTACCACGTTACTTCAGGTTTTCGTTTATGTGTGTTTTTTGCATGTTCAAGAATGTGCATGTGCATTTAGGTATGTTCGTTCATGGATGTTCACTGAATGTAAGTCGTTTGGGGGGGGGGGGAATATCGGAGGGGAAATAGAAAAAAACTGCGTACTGGTAGACTTCTTCTGAACTCTAAGTTTACTGCAAAGTGTTTGATCAACACACATGATATCTTGGATGTGCCATTGCAGATTTAAAGGGACCCCGTAAAGCTGTCTGCCGAACATGTGGTCGGTCTCTGTGATACAGGCACTGGAATGCAGTGCAGTTTTGCACGCACATGCACGTGTAAAAAAATTCGTTGGAATGTGGGTCACAAACTGGGAGGTTTATCATAGAAGAGTGCCCCGATGTTGTGTTTTACTTTTACGCTGTTTTATCTTATTTCGCGGTTCATACAAATCCAGTGGGAATTAAGATATAATGTAACACAAGCTTAAGTCTACGTAAATTCTTCACGAATTGTTTTAGCAATATTCCACTTGCCCCGAATTTTAGGTTTAATACAAACGTTTTTCCCGATTTGTACACAGACAAGCGTTATAAATACTAACATAACGATAATGGCACTACCATTTGTAAATTATCGTGTTACATTTCGCTTTTTGAAAAAATTATCGATTCAGGTAAACAAAACACCTAGTTGTGCATTGTTTATTTTACTCTTCCCAGGAAATAGCACCACCGATAAAGTTCAGGGACGATTTTTCAACAATTAAGAGGATTTTGAACTGCTTACTGGTTGAAAAAAAAAGGTTTTATCTGGAACTTGACTCTCTACTGATAATCTGTGCTTAATTATTATATTTAAAATACTTAAAAGGGTTCACATTTTTTGGGGGGGTGGGTGGGGGCCGGGAGTTTGCTACATTTCGGATTTTAGTTTAGAACGATCGAGTTTGTGAAATGTTTAAATGTTAAATGCTCCTGAAAAAGAACGTGGTTTTGCCTACATATATATATATATTTCGAATATAAAAAATATCTTAAAGTACACATGATTAATTGATACAAAAAAATGATAATATGAATTTCTCGCCTAACATGAAAGCCAATAGAAAACCAATCTTTAACCTTCCCGAACAATTACTTCCTTTTAATGTTCGGATATTTCATTTTTAGTTTAAACATATTTTATTTCAAAAATCCAAATGGAATTGGACACAAGTTAAACAACTTATTTCATTTCCCCTTCTTTAATAAGAAACCGACGTTTCCTGTGCTCCTGGGATTCTTAAGATACAAGCTTCTATGTACTGGCATTGCAAGTATATTCAGCACGCATCATTCCTCGAGTTTGAGGTTCTATTCACCGTTTATACTAAGTGCTACTAGGATTTGTAGCAAACTGTATCACCTGTTCCTCGGCTGATCAAGTCGATGTTTTTACAAAGCGGGTACGTGTGCATCTGACATATGCTTACTCATATTATCCAATTCGTTTCTAACTTATCTTATGGCAAATTGACTAAGCAAAACAGGCACTATGTGTTGTGAAAAGAGCACCGGAAGTGAGATAATAGCACTTGACTTGAAGTAAGATGTGAAAAGCGGAAGTAAAACTTGAACACCAGAAGTAATACAATAACACAAGAAGTAAGACAGTTACAGTGGAAGTGAAATAACAACACTGGAACTAATACAATAGCACCGGAAGTGAAAATATAACGCATTGGAAATGAAAAAACAATACAAAACTGAGTAATAGCGTCCTGACGTCATTATTTCACCCTACTTTTCCATCTTGGGTAAAAGTACAGAACTTCGATAAACCAAGGATAGTCAACTTAACACATAAAAGAGCAATTTGAAATTCATGATATTTTCCCAATTATTTAAGTAAAATCTTAAACATATACTATTGAGATTGAAAATGGTTACAAGTAGCCAATATTCCTGATAAATCTCCTTATATAGCAGTGGAATTTAGGTGAAATATATCTTAGGAGTAGTATTAAGCTAATAATCGTTGTAAAACTGGTTCACCTTTACAGAGTTAGGTAGGAATCGCTTTAAGTCCAAGCGGTCAAAATAAACATGTGATTGACCTGAATTGATAAGAACGGCTTTATAGAACGGACAAATCTGTGATGTGATGTGATAACAAGGCTTGACCAGCCGAGTGGTCAGTCTCTCACACGGAAACATTTAGGTATGTAGGTAACTTTTACCGTCTGGTTCAGTTGTTGTCGAGGTAACATCGGGTAAGTACGCTCATATTATTATCTGTTATTACAATTTGAAAACGTATCTGTTATTAACACTCTTAATGACATAATAGTCAAATTTTGCATCTTTGTTTTTTTTAGAAAATGCCTTGAAATAGAAGGGTTTTTCATTTTTGTCCGTCTTGTGATACAAATTTATTCGCAAAAAAATGATGTATTCGTTTGAGTTTTAACAATTATTTCTTAAATTGCACACGTGTTATTACACTTATAAACTTCATAAAGTACCCAGCAATGTCTTAGCTGTTAACATCAGATTAAGCAGATTAACATCCCGTTATTTACAGCGATCAAGTAAACAATTAGTCATACAAAAGACGCATGCGTTTAACGTTAAGCGTATTGCGAATTAGAGTCCTTGGCGAGGACTTTACAAGTTCGTGACATTAGAAGTTACGCGACAATACATTGATATTGGCGTGAAAGTCAAATGATGTGCATTCGAGAGTCGTTTAATCCAGTCAGTCCAGGTGCCCGATAACCCTGTCAGTGTGTTTGATATTTAACAGTTCGCCCTTTTGAATATGAAGTTTTACCAGTAACAAAACCTGATTCATTTTGTAATCACGTACAACTCAAAAGTTTGATAGTTGGAGTATTGCGTCTCCGTTGATGTTAGAAATGCTGGCATAGCATTAAGCATATGCGCGACAATAATTCGCGATACGCTCATCGTTAAACGTATGTCTTTTGTATGAATTGCTGATCGCTGAATTTACTATCGATGCTAACGCGAATAAGAATAGCTTTTAAGCATATATATTAAGATAACAGGAAAGTAAATATAGCACAAATAAGCCGTACAGTGCGATGGCCGATATGGGGCGGCAGAAACGTATCATGACTTTATATAAATCTGCCCGGCAGTTTTCACAAAGATACAGTTATTACCTTTACTTTAATTAGACGCCCGTTAAAGTACTGCGTTCAATAGATACAAATATTTAACAGTTTAAATAATATGTATGTGTTAATAAGGGGTTTGGCGAATTTGGTAATTCTAAAGAAAAAGAGAAGAAAAAATATATGTTTTGGCGGTAAGCGAGGTGGCAATGGAAGTGGGGGGCATTTTATCGAGGATTTACTGGATAACTACTCATCCGTCTAAGTAGTTGGTTTGTATATATGGCCAAAATATATCCCTAAGTAACAGGACATGGTATGCGTCTATAACAGTTGACAGTATCATTTGTTTCATGTTTAACTTACTTATCTTTGTCCGCCCTCATTGAAATATTTTAAAACCTCACAATCCCCGAAAAAAAAAACGTTTTTATATGCAACAAACGTATTTCTAGGTCGAAGTTTTTGTATTTCCGCTGAACTCTTAAATATCGATAATCAAATACCGCAAAAAGGGCAATACATACAGGCATACATAACTATGGTTTAAATGTTTCTTCTGAATAGTCGTTTGAATTTAAATTCGATATCGATTATTTTCATAATATTTTGTAAAAGAATTTTATTGGTACTATAATTTGACCGCTTTTCGCAGCACTGCCGCTGAGGCATTTATTTCCTTTGAGCACATACATGTATGCTTAACCCTTTCACCCCTATGTAACTTTAGTAGACTCTACCATGCATTGATATGGATGAGTCCATTATGGTCTACACTGGTGAAAGGGTTAAGATAAAAGAAAATACCTGAACTCCAATATAATTTATATATCAGGCATCATACATTACATAGGATTTTACACATCTTTAATACAATAATGATACCATCTGATTTATTTGTAGCTCGCGAGAATACCTATCTCGCGTAATTTACCCATTTACAGTAGATATAGGCATCCGTAATGAAGTGAAAGGGTTCAAACTCATTAGCTGATATATATATATATATATATATATATGAGTTTTGCTTATTGGTGAACGATTGATGTCGCCTCGTGAAGACTTTCCCCCAAGCCGAGTCTCACACAAACCGAGGGTCTGTGAATCGTATGTACAACACCATAACCTTATCACATTTCAGTGGCCCATATATTTAATGACGTCACTGAGTGTTTGTAATGGTCCAGACCTACCAGGCTAGTCGCCGTGGGTACCCTCATATCGCGCGTTGCACGTGCATAGTGCAAGTCTAGATAACTCGCTTGCATCAACAAATTCTGCAACTTGAAAAAACGTAAATGTAAACATTGGCATTCTTTATGTATATACACGTTACGGTGCGAGGGAACATTTTTATCGGGTTCTTGAGAAAAACATACATACCATGCGGAAATTTTCCTTTGCTTTTTATTTGAACTGTAACATTTAAATGTTCACACCAGTTGCCGGTAGAGTGTACGCGACCTGGTCACGTACAGCAGAGGTTAGCGACGTCAGTGAGAGGATTAAAACATCCTAACCTCCGGCAAATAGTCGCGGCACCAAAACGCTTTAACGATAGCAGGGAATACATTGGATAAGATCTATGTACATTGGAAGCTTATTAGATATCATTTTACGTTCGTCTCAAGTTAAACGTCGTTTAAAATATATCGCACATGACTAAAAATCGTGAGGGCATCATGTAGGTGAATGTGGGCAATGAATCCCTTTACTATCACATTAGCCCCATGTACACACGTTTGTCCTGTTTTTCGGTACTTAGGGTCCTTTTATCAGGAGTCGGTTTAAAGTTGACGTCAATGACGTAGTTTACTGTCCTGTGTTGTCTTGACGAGATACCTTGTAATCGCTACCGGATGCCATTGCGGACGCTTACATTATGAAGACCCGTACTTCCATCGGGTATCTATGAAACGTTATCATGAAAACTGAACCTTGAATTTTTCATCTCCTCACATAAAGCTGCAAAAATCTCGACATGATAGCCAAACCATTAGATACGAGGAGACATTCTTTCGTGTTTGATGCTATCGTGTTTCTTCCCAAGACCGTGCCAGCCTGTCACATGACATGAAGCGCCCTCTATGACCCGATATGTCGTCTGCTCTCTATCATTATCATAACCTTGACCGTTTCGCGATGGGATATCTATTAAACAGACACTACGAGATTTATGTTATAGTTTATTCTGCCAAAATGGTTGTTACTTAAGCATTGAACTGTTTTTGTATGGTATTTATGACCTATTTAAATGGCACAGCTTCGCAAGCAAACAACATAATGTGCGGTTGCTTATAATTTTTATTTAAAATTAAAAATGCCCGCCTTATCGACAGTCCACACATTTTCGTTCAATAATTTGAACAGCGTATTGTCGCGTGCTGATTGGCAAACAAAGTAGTACTTTGAAATTTTAACAAACACTTCAATTTTATTCCATAATTCAGTACCAATACAATTGCGTATGATATGTTTTTCCGATTTTTTCCCCGGAACAAATTTCGCGCATGGATAAATACAGTGAACACTGTGAATCCGACCTTCACGAGGGAGTTATTTTTGGAAGTTAATTCGAAAGTTTCTCTGTGCTCATTTTGTGAAGAATCCAGGCGTGAATTTATTTGTTGATTGTATGGGAATCTGACTATAGTCGGAAGGTTCTATAACAGCCTCGTTATTTGACATGTCGTGATCAGCAACTGGGGAAACCGTGGCTTCGACACGCGTGAAACTGATATCGTTTGAAGTGAGTGATCTTGCGACGGAGCACAGGGGTTCGTTACAAATGTCTGAAATGTTTATGTGGGCTGTGACTCATATCAGTAGGTCTGTAACATATGTGTCAGTAGGTCCATAGAATATGTGTATTTCACACATTTGTAACGAGCCCCTGTTGATCAGTGCAGTGTAACAGACGATATTTCTGACAAATTGCATGAGTGTTTAAGTTGAATCCATTGCCGACATTGGTGATTTCAACCGATGTGCATTTTGTACGATATTGCAGACCTTGGTCTTGTTTTTGTTGTAATAAAAAAATATTTTTTCTTTTGCACATACATTTACAATGACATTGTCAAGTCTCACAATGCCGGGCGATATTTCAGCAGCCTTACATTGGATATTGTAGTTCCGGTCAGTGTTGTATTAATACGCTAAGAATTGCGTCTCGTGCTGCATGGTAATGAAACTCCCATCAACGACACAGCTTTCAAAGAGGCTATATAGTGACAATGCCATGCAAGCGTAAATATTTTTGTATAATTTCTTTTTTCGAAGAAAATGCGAACATTAACTAGGAACCGTTTCATATGTGGTATGGTGGTTTCCTTTTTAGATGGGACCCCGCTGATTTTGGTGCATGCATTATTATCATGTGTTTTGTTGTAAGCTGTACCAAAGTCATGCGATTTCTTTGCGTGGAAATAGGATAATTCCACTGCAAAGACGATGACCGCGAATTTTTACTTGAGTTTCTTCATTTACTATGTTAATAAAAAGATATGGTAAATGGATAAATAGCACTAATAGAGCTACAGTGCAAAATTAATAGTCCTAAATATTTGTTTTACGACAAATACTTATGACTGACTCACATAATTAATTTACGTTGTTTTTATTGATTTAAGTTTATTTTATTTATTTATTGGCTTTGGTTTGTTTGTTCCGAATCGTGCTGGTACTTATTTTGAATTTGGTTTTACTTTTAAAAATAATGGAAAGTCAATTAAAAAATAAAACTGGTGAAATTACCATAATGCATTATATATATTCCATAATGAAATATTGTCCAAACTTTATAGGTCTTTGCTTTCAACAAGTAAAGTGAAGACTATGGGACGATTTAAGCCAATAAAAAAATAAGTTTGACGAGTAAAACTTAAAAACTTCATGGCCAATTTCATATATCCGTAAATTTTGATTAGTGCAATATTTACCAAATCATAATCGTTTACCTTCGGTTCCGGACGCTTGGATGGTAAGGCATTTAGACAACAACTCCTTCGCATCAAGCAACGCTTATATCAATAATCATTTGGGGAGTTTAAGTCTTCCGTATTCAAAGTGGCCACTATAAAACAAATACTTAAACAAAAACAAAGATAAATTAATATTAAATGAAACAGAAAAATGTAAATATTTGTTTAGAAAAAATCGGAAATATCACTTTTCGTCACGCTTATGAAATATGATACGATTGAGCCCTCTTCCTAGTTTAAGTTTTAAAAGATTATTTGATGATGCAATCCTATGTGTTTAGGATCGTGCGATATGAGTAGATGGTCGTACCACGCTATGATCTCACTCCGCTTCTCTTTTCCTGTATTTGGCGTAACTACCACACATAATCTGCAGTTAACTTTGAATGTGCATTTTCCCATATGCAAACGCGGTGACCAGGTCAACTCGTTTGCCTGTATGCAACTTCCGGTCGAGTTCTGTAGGTGAAACGAAGTGCATTACAACACGTAACAAACTTCGACGTGTATATTTCCATGTTTCCGCGAGATACAATCTGTACGGACTTCTCGCTACCAGCGGAATACGACGATTTCTTCTGACATTCAATGTCACCTTATTGCATCATGCATTCCCGCCTCAACGCCATGACGATCATACGTGTAATTGGTTTTGACAATTGAAATTTACATATGCATAGTACAACTCTTTTCCATTCATGTTCTGTGTATGCAATCTGTCTCCTGCATGGCCTACGTTGATTTGTTGAGTACACACGGCTTTGTATGACAGACGCGTGCTATATATAAACCATAAACGGTGTAGAAGTATTGCATCACCGTCTGTAGGACAGTCGAGGGTGTGTGACTAGTCCACCAACCATAGAGACCCAGGCTTACAGTAAAACCCTAAGGTAAGACACTTTTATACCGGGGGGAAAACCCTGTTATCTCGACCTTCAATTCATCATGTCAGGCGTACAGTACGCTACTTTACAAACGTGAGGTAGATAGCATAGTTATATCGTATAGCAAATCAACATGTATAGTGTGTACCTGGTAGGATTGTGTCACGTTCTCGCTACTTGTAGACGTGTCTTACGATTTCGTATCTGGGTGTCTCGACTTTGATACACACGAAATCGCCGATGTCTAACTTCATAAGTACGGTTTACGTATCTCACTCTACAAATTTCATTTACTGTTTACGTTTCGCTCTTTACAAATTCACTAATGGTAAACGTTTCTCGCTCTACAAAATCATTAATGGTTTCCGTGTTTCAATCTACAAAAGCAGTGGTGATTTACGTGTCTCTGTCTATGTCTTAACAATCATTAATGGTTTCCTTGTTTCAATCTACAAAAGCAGTGGTGATGTACGTGTCTCTGTCAATATCTCAACAATCATTAATGGTTTATGTTTTTCAATTTACAAAAGCAGTGGTGATGTACGTGTCTCTGTCAATATCTCAACAATCATTAATGGTTTATGTTTTTCAATTTACAAAAGCAGTGGTGATGTACGTGTCTCTGCCAATGTCTCAACAATCATTAATGGTTTCCGTGTTTCAATCTACAAAAGCAGTGGTGATTTACGTGTCTCTGTCTATGTCTTAACAATCATTAATGGTTTCCTTGTTTCAATCTACAAAAGCAGTGGTGATTTACGTGTCTCTGTCTATGTCTTAACAATCATTAATGGTTTATGTGTTTCACTATACAAAAGCAGTGGTGATGTACGTGTCTCTGCCAATGTCTCAACAATCATTAATGGTTTCCGTGTTTCACTCTACAAAAGCAGTGGTGATGTACGTGTCTCTCTCAATGTCTCAACAATCATTAATGGTTTATGTGTTTCAGGCTACAAAAGCAGTGGTGATGTACGTGTCTCTGTCAATGGCTCAACAATCATTAATGGTTTCCGTGTTTCTCTCTACAAAAGCAGTGGTGACTTACGTGTCTCTGTCTAAACAATCATTAATAGTTTACGTGTTTCACTCTACAAAAGCAGTGGTGATGTAAGTGTCTCTGTCAATGTCTCAACAATCATTAATGGTTTATGTTTTTCAATTTACAAAAGCAGTGGTGATGTACGTGTCTCTGTCAATGTCTTAACAATCATTAATGGTTTATGTTTTTCAATTTACAAAAGCAGTGGTGATGTACGTGTCTCTGTCAATGTCTTAACAATCATTAATGGTTTATGTGTTTCACTCTACAAAAGCAGTGGTGATGTAAGTGTCTCTGTCAATGTCTCAACAATCATTAATGGTATATGTTTCTCAATCTACAAAAGCAGTGGTGATGTACGTGTCTCTGCCAATGTCTCAACAATCATTAATGGTTTATGTTTTTCAATTTACAAAAGCAGTGGTGATGTACGTGTCTCTGTCAATATCTCAACAATCATTAATGGTTTATGTTTTTCAATTTACAAAAGCAGTGGTGATGTACGTGTCTCTCTCAATGTCTCAACAATCATTAATGGTTTATGTGTCTCAATCTACAAAAGCAGTGGTGATGTACGTGTCTCTCTCAATGTCTCAACAATCATTAATGGTTTATGTGTTTCACTCTACAAAAGCAGTGGTGATGTACGCGTCTCTGTCAATGTCTCAACAATCATTAATGGTTTCCGTGTTTCACTCTACAAAAGCAGTGGTGACTTACGTGTCTCTGTCTAAACAATCATTAATGGTTTACGTGTTTCACTCCAAAAAATCATTAATGGCTAATATGTCTTACTTTACACTTTCAGTAATGCTTATGTGTCTTTCTCTACAAAATCCGATATGGTTTAAGTGTTTCACTCTATAAAATCATTGATAGTATATGTGCCTCACTCTACGTATTCAGTAATGACCTACGTGTCTCACTCTACGTATTCAGTAATCACCTTCGTGTCTCACTTNGTAATGACTTACGTGTCTCACTCTACGTATTCAGTAATGACTTATGTGTCTCACTCTACGTATTCAGTAATGAACTTCGTGTCTCACTCTACGTATTCAGTAATGACTTATGTGTCTCACTCTACGTATCCAGTAATGACTTATGTGTCTCACTCTACGTATTCAGTAATGACCTACGTGTCTCACTCTACGTATTAAGTAATGACCTTCGTGTCTCACTCTACGTATTCAGCAATGACTTATTGGTCTCACTCTACGTATTCAGTAATGACCTTCGTGTCTCACTCTACGTATTCAGTAATGACCTATGTGTCTCACTTTACGTATTCAGTAATGACCTACGTGTCTCACTCAACAAAATGTCTCAATCATTATGGAACATTACTATCCTAGGGTCTCGCTATAGCTAGTCGTTAGCTCATGTCTATGTGTCTAACTGATACCAAGTCACAATGTCTGTCTGTGTGTCTGAGCCTACCAAGTCACAATGTCTATCCGTGTGTCTGAGCCTACCAAGTCACACTGTCTTTCCGTGTATCTGATCGAACCAAGACATAATATCTGTTCGTGTATCTGAGTCTACAAAGTCATTATGTCTGTCCGTGTGTCTGATCCAACCATGACATAATGTCTGTTCGTGTATCCGAGTGTGTACAAATACATACTGTCTGTCCGTGTATCCGAGTTTACCAAGTCACAATGTCTGTCCGTGTGTCTGAGCCTACCAAGTCACACTGTCTTTCCGTGTATCTGAGTCTACCAAGTCACAATATCTGTGCGTGTGTCTGATCCAACCAAGACATAATGTCTGTTCGTGTATCCGAGTGTGTACAAATACATACTGCCTGTCCGTGTATCCGGGTCTACCAAGTGATGATGTGTGTCCGTATGTCTGATCCAACCAAGACATACTATATGTCCGTGTGTGTCCTTATTCAGCTTCATTTAAGTGTCTGCAAGTCTTGAATAAAACACATTTTAAAATTTCATGCTGACTGCATCCACTATACAAGTTATTGCTTACACAAATTTACATTTGTAATATCTGTAGTTGACGTCCTCATTCATATGTAAATATTATCTTATTTTAAAAATTAATTTCACTCATAAAGATGTTTACGAGATAACACAATTCTTTTAAACAAATTGTATTTTAGTGAGACCTATTATATATGTCACGCGCTGCACTTATGGGGGGCAAACCGGAACGCAGTTGGGTCACCTCGATTGACTGACACCGGGATCTCGGCTTAAACCGCAATATACATATTTCCGGCTGCTGTTTTTTTTCTGATAAAGAACGATCCTTGTCGAGGCTTTTTATCAAGATTGTTATTAAACATACCAGTACATCGTCATCAGAAAATATTGATATATCCTACTTGTAGTTCATCTTATCATATTTCGGTCATAATTTTACTATTAACCTGTTAAAACACGTTATTATTCCTAATAATAGACATGGAAAACTACTCCGAGCATTAGGTGATCAAAAATAGCTTAAACAACCGCCAATGTACCTTGGATAAACACACGCATGTGTCGCAGTGTGGATATTGAGGTACAGCTATAGGTATGTGTGGTTAGTTGTTCCCATGTGGCCCTTCACATGTGTATATTGCTTGCATTCTCGGTTACTGCATGTTAACATGCATTTGTCCGTGTGCTACCAACAGTCCGAGTATACTTACACATTGTACACACGCGCAAAATGCATGTAGCATGTTACATACATAACGAATGAGAATGGATAAATATATCTTGAGAAGGTGTGAGGTGTCAAATATGATGACCGAAATTCCTTTTATAATAAACTGATAGAACCACCAGATAATGGATTATCCGAAATAATTATAGTAGTAGTTTATACCGTTTCAGATGCCATACTTTTTTGAGTCGGAATGTTATGCATCATGCTAATTTAAAGTCAAACCTGTGATCGCTTAATACAAGTTCAATTCACAATGACATCCTTACAATATGAGGAACATTAAAAGTGGTCGCTTAATGCAGGTGGTCTCTTAATGGACGTGTTTGCATGCAGCTGTGAAAACGTTTGTTCGGCTAAGTAATATTAAACTCATATTTCAAGTTTGTTATCTGTAAGCTCTTTCAGTTGCATTTCATACATGAATGGTCCGTATTTATCCATTAATATATTTTGATGATGATCTTCATATAAATATTTAGTGGTATTCAAGTTCATATCAATATGTTTTAAAAATCGTAGTACACCACTCTATCCTTGCCTGAATGTATTACAATTTATTTGAGTCTTCTTTTTAAAATGCCCATCCCTAAAAGTTAAAAGCGGCATGTGGGAAGTTAATCTTGTCAATATTTTCACCAGAACACTAGATATTTTGCATATTTATGATGAAATATCAGATATATTTCAAAATGAGATATTTGTTAAACGAGTCATTCAAGAAGTTCTCATTTTCAGCGAAATTATGTCGAGCTAAACCGAAACGTTCCGGGCTAGTTTTAAAACTTTGTATGGAATGTAAATCAAATTAAAATCAACGTTACAATGATCATAGCAAATTGTCCCCCGGTTCTTGTACCTTACAACCGTTTATAGCGTCATAGAATTTGTTTATCTGCAGACGTCACATAATGAATAACTAAATGTGACGTTACTAAAAACAATTAGCCATCTTGGGAAACTCCAGTGCTTTTGGATTTCTTTCCATTATTTGGTACCGTATGAACTCGACACAAGTAATAAGACCAGATAATGAAAAGCACTGTATGCCAAACTAATGCATTTTCATATTGAAAGAAAATATACAGTTTTGGATTATGTGAAAACGGGTGAAAATTTCCATTTTAATCTTTTGGCAGAATAGCAATGTTGGATTATGTAATAACGAGTGAACATTTCAAATTTAGGTAATGCGGGTTTCAAAAGATTTGGCTGCGCAATTATAACTGCACGTGCTGTCATCCGCGGATTTTTATCTTTCCGTAAAACCGATTGCTCTGTAGGCTTCCTACCTCATTTGTCACGAGCGAGTTATGGATTCTCCATACATGGTGTACTTAAAGCCCACCCTGGTAGTTCGGTGGCAATATCTGCGTGGGACGTAACTGTCAGCACGTCTTCAGATTACCAAGGTCAAGGGAAGGGAACTCTTCACGTTTATATCAACTTCAGAGGTCACTGAGGCCATTTAGGAAGGGCAACCGCACTTGTGTTGCTACAGACGTTATGATTGGGTAATCCTTTTTGATACAGTCATTGGGACTGGTTAATCCATTGCTTATACAATCTTCTATTGGATACTCAGGTGTTGATTCATGTTTGGACACTTAATCGTCAAAACAAAATGGCAATACTTGATGAATGTGTTACGACTCGAGTCGCTTTAACTGCACCAGTCTGCTTCAATAGTTAGCTGATCTATCAACCCTTAAATGTCGCAACCAGCCCATGACGACTTCCGGGGTGTGTTAATTAGTAATGTTCCTACGTAAAATGCGTTTATAGACTTTAATACGAAATAAATGGATGATTTTTGGACGGTGTACATTGGATAAATGACGGTAACTCAGTCACCCCTGTATTTTGACAATGGTCTTGGATGTCCTTTTCTTTGGAGCAGTCCAATTTCATCATTAGATGTCAATGATTTAATGACCTTAAAGCGGTTTTGATGTTATGACGAGGGGCGCTGTTTTCATGTGAAAAGGGAGAAAACACTGTAGGAGACGCTTTGAAACCAGAGCTGAACACAAAGTCTGTTTGATTGACTTGTAAATGGCGGCCTATGTAATTGGCCTGGTATATTAGAAAGGTAAAATTAATACGCACATGCTGTGTTCAGTATTTAACAAATATATACAGACAAAAATACACAGCACGCTTAAATTTCTCCCGGTTCTTAAAATGATGGTCGTTATCATCCTAAACGTTTTTAACTATCTACTATTAGTTTATTGACTTTTTAAGATCAGGTGGTTTTTTTTGACACACAACAAGGCCGGATGATTCACTGACGGCAGTAGAGAATAGCACCACCAGTATCTTTCATTCAGATCGCCAAACACTGCCAACAGTTTTATTGTTAGTCATCCGTCATCTTGATTTGATTCCATCGTGGAACACTCGGATAAAACTTAGATCTCACAGTCAAATTATACATCAAATTAATTTTGTTATGGCTAAAACTTGTTTGAAACGAGCAAGCAAACCGGTGCGTTCGTGTCGCGTTTATAACCCTATCTGATATATCCAAAATACATACAGAAACTAAAGTAGTGGGTTCAATCTAAATGAAAAGCCAACGAAAAAAAATCATTTCCGTCAGAGCTTTTTTTAAGTATGATACATGGCAAAAGTCCACCACTGATCAATTATCTTGTTGAAAACATTACGATGCTGTACAGCTGGACCGACGGAAGGAAAAAACACTATTCCGGCAAGTTGTGGTTTAAAAGTTCCGTGGTGTTTGGAAAGCATTACGAGAAATTTGATATCTTAACTGGTTAAGAAATGTTCCTCGATATCCAACAGAGTCTAAAGTATAGTGTTATTTTAGTAAACTCGCTTTATCTATCCTTTCCAACAAAGTGCTGAGGTTTTTTAAGCGGTGATCGCGTTCTCAGTGTTGAACTAGGTTAAAATGCACAAGTCTTTAGACAAAACTATACTTTCAAAGCAACTTTCAGACATACGAAAGTTTTGTAAACCAATCAACGCCTACTTATGTTTGGAATATTCTGCCTCTGACCTTTTCGATGCTATTTGTTGAGATCAATGATGCTCAGAAATTTCCGTCTCTCCTAGACGTCACATCCTGACGTGTGATGTCTTTGACGTCTATGAGAATTCCGTGGATCTGGGTTTTTTACCGATTCTCGCAATCTATGAGAAAGTATTTGCGCATTTTGATTCGTCAACCGTAAAAGTATTTTACATTTTCAATTGAGGGAATTAATCAATTTAGTTTCATAATTGATAAGCTCTTAAAGAAGTCACAAAACTACCTTGAAGTCATTTCGGTTTGAGTCATTTGATTTTGTTTTATCGAGTCTCTGATGAGATCTACTTAATTTTCAAGAATATATATTTTCGCGCTTGTGCTCAAAACGAATTTGCTGCAAAAATTAGAATTGTCTAAATCGACAATTCTAATTTTGTGCAAAAGAAAAACAATCATTTACATTCTTCAAATATATATTTACACTTTTTAAGATTTCCAGGAATACCTATATTTGTTAATATTTTCCCCGATAGATTATTAGGTGAAGTAAACCCGAAATTATATATCTTACGAAATGAAACGGACTAACGGTATCTGTTCTTTTCAAAAATCACAAATAAAAATTTCAAAACATCGTATTTTAAAACTTAGTACATGTATCTTAAAACTTCATATTTTTAAAATTTCATATTTTAAATTTTTGCATTTTAAACTTCATTTTTTTTAATACTAATTTCTTTCTGTTTCAGGGTCAAAGACCAGGGTACAAGGCTAAATAGACCCCCACCAAAACCGAGGTACGCCCAGGACGATCTTACTCTCGTCACCACCTCCTGTTCTCAGTACCAGCGTCGGGCTGCCCGGGACTGTGGGGCATGTTGGGGTAGGGACCAGGAAAGACGACTCCACTCCCCCTCCTCCCACAGAGATAGCAGTGATAATAATATACTATTCTGTAGCCGTAGTGATCCAACGTCATCTTTATCTGGAAATTCCCTAACCACCGGTTGTGTTACCTTCCCGCGTAATTCACATAGACCGCAGCCCTCTATCAATAATAGTGAAGTCTGGGTTCAGTGTAATAATCTAAACGAAACCCAGTGTTGTTCCGGAAGTCGAATTAAAATGGTTCGGACGTTAGGGAAAATGTTATTCATGTGTGTGCTAATATCGTGTTTTGTGTACATTGTTGGATTTAAAAAAGCGAAGCTACCACCAGGTAGTGGAAATTCCGAGGATGGAGATACAACGTCCAGTGTACGTCTCGGTGGGCCGGATCGTGTAATGCTGGTGAGTCGATTTAAATCAAACACTCCCGTCTAGAGGCTTGGGGGTTCTTGGTTCATGCTCAGGGTAAATATACTTGAATCTATTGCACAGTCACCTGGTGAACCGTGCATGAGTATTTTTTGTAAAAGTATCAGTTTCACTTTCGGTCCCACTCTCCGAGATTTAACTTATAACCAGATACTGTTTTTATTGTAAAATTTATTACAACATGGAACATTATTGTTTTCATTTCATATTTACTCTTTATGGTTCATAAATGTAAATATTGATATCAAAATGTCATGTCTAAATTGTCTTTCTTTATTATGATTGATAATAATGTTTCAGTATTACCGATCCCATGAGTATCGACCTTTGTTTGTTTGTATTCATGATTGTTTATTTATTGTTTAACGGCCCACTAAGATTGTTAAGGGTCAATACATAGCTAGTTGGTAATGTGTTCAACAATATCACGGGAAGCCAGTTAAAAAAGGAACGGTAAGGGGTAGAAAAGAAAATATGTGAGCAAATATAGGGGCCTATTACGCCACGCAATAATTTTTGAGGGACTCATACCCTCCTGACGTAGTAGATTGTAGCTACTTCGGACCTTGTACTTTAGATCCTAGACAACTTAAACTCCTTCCCCCCTATTAAAAAATAAAGATTGTGTATCGGACTTGAGCAAGGCACATACACATTTTGGATGATCATTTTCGTGTAAATTCGCTTTAAACAACGGTGGCGATATCAGGATTCATTTGAACAATTAGTCATACCATGTAATGACTTTCTCATGGAGTAAAACGCACATTAAGGATCCCCATACCTCACTACCAGCAGATGAAAGTATGCATCGGAAACTTCATTTCCGGCACGACTTAAACTTTGGTAAAACAAAATTTGAAAAGAATTACATACAATGCAGATTGTTTAAGGACAAAATAATAATTGTAATACAGAAGATGAAGTGTACAAAGAACAAAAACAACGAATGTTATGCAACGAAGCCAGATCAAGGTACGAACCCTGGAACTCGGATCAATACACTGTCGCTTCATTGCATTTTTTAAGCACTCAAAACTTAGTATTTGTCTCTTTTCAGGAATTATTTATCAAAGGAAAAGTCATATCGAGATAAATTCATATTGACAGGTTTCAGAGTGGTACGGGGATCCTTAAGTGAATTTAAGGGATTAGTAGGGAGGTGGCAGTTGAGTTAATGTTGAATTTACCCCGGATAAAGTCAATTTGCATTACTTAAACTGATCATAAGCGTGTGTTTTTTTAACCTTCGTGGACATTTATACCTGTCGTAGTAAGTTTGTTTAAGATAATTAATATAATATGCGGTTCGGGAAGTTGACAATATTATGTCAACATGTCCCAAGAGGGTAAGATGTTTATTCACTCTTTAAGTCAAGTGAAAATTACTTTCATATCAAAAGGGAAAGTAAAAGATGCACTCCGCAAATACTTAACATCCACTTTGCTTATATGCGTGGCATTTGAGACGGGTTGACATTGTTAGTGTTTCGTTTTCTATATTGGCTTATTTAATTTATCATATAGCGTGGACTTTGACATAGTGTAAGTAGAAGTGACAGCTTTGCCAAGTACGTCATATATCATCCTGGCCTTCTCATTGTTAAACGAGATGGGTTACAGGGTACAGAAACGTTAGTCTTCTGGACGATTACGTTCGATAGATTACAAAATATGAAGAATATTCATCCTAGTAAAAGGTCTGACAATGTTCCCGCATAATCTGTTATCGTAGCGCCGATAGGAGCTAAATCAAACAGAAGAGATTTCTCTTTATCAGAAATAACGGTGTGGAACTGACACTCGTAGAGGGGCAGTTAAACCCGGTAGTAAGGAAACGGAATAGCACACACTGTTGTTGTAATAATAGAATAATGTTAGAATAATGCAGTGTGTTATCAACACAGAATAGCACCATTGGTTATAGCCAAGAGTAACACACTGATTTATTAACATAGGGTAGCACATTGTGTTATTAGAATAGAGTAGCATAATGTGTTATTAGCACCGAAAAGCACTTTGTATTAGTAGCACAATGTGTTATGAGCAAAGAGTAGCACAATGTGTTATTAGCACAGATTAGCACAATGTGTTATTAGCACAGGGAAACACAAAACCGTATAAGCACAGTGTAGCACATTGGGGTTTTAGCACAAAGTAGCACAATTTTTCATTAGTACAGAGTAGCACACTTTGTTATCAGTACATAATAGAACACTATTATTGACACAGAAAGCCACAGTTATTAGCACAGAAAAAAAAACATTCTTATTTGTTCAGAATAGTAAAATGTTATTAGTACGCGAATAGCACATTGGGCTATGATTGCACACAATATCACAAACTATTATTAACAAATAATAGTACATGGTGATATTGGAACAAGGCAGCAAACTGCTAGTAGCACAGACTAACACACAATGTGAGGTCTTACAATTTAGTAAAGACAAGTTGTGTAGTATAGCAGGGAACGTGTATATCAGCTAATTGATTAGAATACCACATCTGGACACTCGAGAAGAGTAGAGAATACATCATCCCAAAAGACAAACAAATATGTGTAATTAATTTGACCTTGTCTATTACCAACTGTATATAAACGCTCAGGAGAGCTGCCGCCAGACATTCCGAGTCGGTTAGACGCTTGTCAATGATTGCGCCGTCTGTTTGTAATGCTTAGATTTCTATGACCAAGTTGCCATGTAGCATGTTTGTGCATAAAAAAAAACTTAAAAATGGATGATAGAAGATATGATACACACTTCTTAAAGTTGGTAACAATGCGTTTATCTTACCGAGCTATTTTCTGATGTATGTTTATCTGTCGTTGCATCAATTCTTATCGCAGGACTATGTCATTGTATACATTCCGTTCTCAGCGGAGACGTTCACATCACAAGGCTAAAACACATGATACTTATCAGCGATATGTAATAATAGGCATAGAAATGGTATATATAAAAGTATCATTATAATAATGGGTACTCTTCAAAAACAAGTGCATTGAGGTGCGTCATAATTGCGTATGAATTTCAATTAAGATAATTGCAAAGTGCATTTTCTGTTTGAATTAACGAAGTTATGAAGAAATCATAGCAATGATTTTTTCAGATGGTGCATACTCTACACACCTGGCCGAGAGGTGGAATTGGTACTTTACACCCAGTTAAGTTAACAAAAAATTATATCAAGTTTTACCTCCCCTGTGTCGAAACTTTTTAAATCATCAAATGGAACATTGCCGGATTATTATTTTTAAAGAAGTATTTTGATTTTCACGGTAATGCAACTGTTTCACAATGGAGTATTTTTTCCCTGTATGGCTCAGTCTACTGCAATGCATTAATGGTTATCGGTGGACCTGTGTTATCATGACAACTAGTATCGTTTCTGAGAATTGAAACTTTATCGGGTGGAGTGCGACCGCCTGTGTCGCCGTTCCAACCTACTTCTCTGGTTGCCGCTTGACGATTGAACACTTTCGGACTGGAGTATTGTTTTACTCTGTCGGCACCCAGTGAAAATGTAGTATCAATCGTTTCCCAGGGTCAATGATTGGAGCGAATGGAATATGGTTTTCCAGGGTCGCTGTCTTGTCGAAATGGAGTCGAGTTCCATTGTCCCTCGTTTTGAAAGTGTAGTAATATATACAACGTGATAATTGATAACTATTTCCGGTAGCATTAGAAACCAGTGATGGCTATATGTTAGCACCGCTAACCAGTGATAGCTTTATGTTAGCACCGCTAACCAGTGATAGTTATATGTTAGCACCGCTCACCAGTGATAGTTATATGTTAGCACCGCTAACCAGTAATAGCTATATGTTAAAACCGCTTACCAGTGATAGCTATATGCTAAAACCGCTTACCAGTGATAGCTACATGTTAACGCCGCTAACCAGTGATAGCTATATGTTAAAACCGCTTACCAGTAATAGCTATATGTTAAAACCGCCTACCAGTGATAGCTATATGTAAACACCGCTACCCATTAATAGCTATATGTTAAAACCGCTAAGCAGTGATAGTTGTATGTTAACACCGCTAACCAGTAATAGTTATATGTTAGCACCGCTAACCAGTAATAGTTATATGTTAGCACCGCTAAGCAGTGATGGTTATATGTTAGCACCGCTCACCAGTGAGATTTATATGTTAGCACCGCTCACCAGTGAAATTTATATGTTAGCACCGCTAACCAGTGATAGTTATATGTTAGAACCGCTAACCGGTGATAGTTATATGTTAGCACCGCTAACCAGTGATAGCTATATGTTAAAACCGCTAAGCAGTGATAGTTATATGTTAAAACCGTTAAGCAGTGATAGTTATATGTTAAAACCGCTAAGCAGTGATAGCTATATGTTAGCACCGCTCACCAGTGATAGTTATATGTTAGCACCGCTAACCAGTGATAGTTATATGATAAAACCGCTAAGCAGTGATAGTTATATGTTAACACCGCTTACCAGTGATAGTTATATGCTAACACCGCTAAGCAGTGATAGTTATATGCTAACACCGCTAATCAGTGATATATATATGTTAGCACCGCTTACCAGTGATAGCTATATGTTATCACCGCTAACCAGTGATAACTTTATGTTAGCACCGCTAACCAGTAATAGCTATATGTTAGCACCGCTTACCAGTGTTAACTGAGTGTTACTACATCTAACTAGTTTTAAATCTCTGGTACCAACGCTTACCTATGATAACTAATGTGTGGTGTTAACCATGGTTAATTCTCTGTTACCACCGCTAGCCAGTATTAATTCTTTGTTACAACCGCTAACCAGTGTTAAATCTCTGTAACCACCGCTAACCAGAGATAACTTGCAAGGTTAACCAGGGTTAACTCTCTGTTACCACCGCTAACCAGTGTTAATTCTATGTTACAACCGCTAACCAGTGTTAAATCGCTGTAACCACCGCTAACAAGCGATAACTTGCAAGGTTAACCAGGGTTAACTCTTTATTACCACCGCTAACCAGCGATAACTCTTGTTACCAACTTCTCCGAGACCAACACTTACCAGTGATAACTGACTTTCAGTGTTAACCAGGGTTAACTCTCTGTAACCACACCGCTAACCGGTGACAACACTTGTTACCAACCTCTCCGTTACCAACACTTACCAGTGATAACTTAGTTTCGATAGGTTAATCAACTTTTACTCGCCTAGCCCTGTAGGATACATATAAAGATAGACAAGGAAGAGCTCCAACCTCGTTCCATTTTCAATGCTACAATAACAGCGATGTAGACAGAGTAAGAGTACGTACTCAATCAGCGTGGTACCACACGCGAAAAGCACGCACATATCGCTCCTACTGCTGCGCGTGGCAAGACTAGCACTGTCTGATATGTTAACCCTGATATAGCTATGCCAGACAGATCAGCGGGATTGATCCCAGCTTTCTGTGTGTTTGGTTTTTTGCTTTTTATTAAGGACCAAGATATATATCGCCGGTTAAATAGACCTTCTTATGAGTTAAACGATACGAGACAAAAAAAAATTGTAAACATGATTTCATGCGTTTATTGGGTATGTTTTTACCTGAAGTATTTATAAACTGAAAAGAAGTAGCTGAGAATGATAGTAATATTTTACATTTACTGTTATTTACTTATGCATCACGAGAAAGATATTTTCGCGAGTGTTGAGCGTATTTATTCACATTTAGACCAGGTATCTATCTCTTAAAATCCTTGAATTATGAAACACAACTGTGATAATTAATTTCCACGAAAAATAGTTGAAGTACAGCATTATGTTTAAAACAATGAGGACGCTCGGTATCCATTAAGCTTGCTAACTATAAGGGTCATTTATTGGACACCATTGATACTCTGGATTTGGTGTTTTGCTTAAGCAGTATATTCGTATGCTCAGTAGCACTAGCTTACACTAACCACTCATGTAATAAGTTCACATATAGTCTTTGTACACTAACGTTCATTAACGATAAGCATTATTATTAAAATCAAACTAAATCGATGGAATCATTTGCATTCTTTCCACGGCATGGTATTTCAGAAAGGTAGCACTATAAAATCGCCATAAGTTCCGCGCCGCTATCGCAAGGAGGCAAATACACCAACATACCGCGTCAAGCAGACATGCATAAATTTCACACATTGATACACGTCCTTAAAACGCTTTGGCTGTTAATAGTACGCTAAACCTGATAAAAATATTTCTATCACAAAAGATGAATAAATCTTATATGTTTTGATTTAGCAATATCTTAATTTGTGTGTATTTTTTTAACGAAAACGTGCGCTCAACTGATGATATTTGTCATTATATATTGTATGCTTTGGGTTTAACATCATCGCGCAAGCTAAGGTCATTACCAGCTGCGCTACTTGCACTCACTTTCGTCGCCGTAAGGGGACGTAACCGAGATTTCCATGTCAAATAGCTACGTTCGAACGATCTTACGTGTACTTTAAGACTTCATTTTAACTCAAATGATCTGTCCTTGATAAAGGTGCACCGATACAGGCGTGGATCCTACTGTCAGCCAGAATTGTGTACAATAACTGACATATTACATAATCGAAATATTCCCAGAATCTCAAGTGTCTTTTATTTTCGAAATCGTAAAACTCCGTTTCGAAATAGATTTACTGGTAGTTTACAGAACATTTTTATTTGTAAATAAACAAACATCGTAAACACTTGCAGTGGGAAGGGAAAACAGGCTGTAGGCTTTATAAATTCGGTTTTCAAAGAGATCTTCTTTCCGATAACAATATTGGTCCTCTTCATGCTCTCAGAGATACATTTTACCTCGTTTTCCTTTGGCTTTTCGCCACGTCTTGTTGGCTTGTGATACATTTCTGAGCTGGAATAAAGTGTCTACTTACTATAACCGGGACTTGAACCGTTATTCCGGAATCTTGTTTTTCTCGTTAGACATTGCCTATTCCCCGTCGAAAGTTTAAATGTAATTTTTGGATCACTTGAGTTAACGATGGTGAAATATATAACTTCTGAAGTTTTGTGAAAGATTGTTCATGCTGATTTGTCGGGTTTTTATGCATTATTAACACGTTTTCTTGTTGTTTGTGATTTAAAATGATCACGAACTAAATATTATATTTACAAAAAGATATAAGAGGCGATCTCATTACGTTTTTCGTACGCTTCAAAATTCTGGCAAGTTTTATCAAGGCCATGCATTTTCTTTGTGTTCTTTGGGCAGGTCCATTTTCAAATAAGGAGGTCGCAGGGTTTACCAATTTCTCGAAATGTGCCGTCAATTCTTACGAACACACCCATAAGTTATCTTCTTTTATAAATTGGAATAAACTTCATAAATAGTTTGAACACCGTTATTTTTATAACTCTTATCTTTTTTTTGAATATTGGTCGTTGGTGGTATGTTTGGAAACTTCATGCTTCATACTTAAAAAACAATAAAATATTTCAAATAGTAAAAAATTGCCGGAGGGCTATGAATTGAAATGAATCACTAAAAATGTAAATCATTGAAAAGTGAAACACTGAAAATGTAAATTGGAAACTCTTGCTTTCATGGTTAGAATCACACTTCTTAATCCAGAAGAAAAAAATAGCCTTTTTTTTTTTTTGAGCCGCACAATTTTTCAACTACAAATGCCGATTCATTGGTACATGCGTATATACATATAACATTATCTAAACATAATAAGAATAGACAGGAGATTCGATTCGATCGCATACGATAGACCTTTAAGTATTCAGTCATAAATATAGATTGTTTATTTAATTCCATATTTTTCAATTGTATCTAAAGAACACATACTGTGCAAAAATATACTGAAAAAAATGCATTTTGAAAACCTTGTTTAAGAAAAGGTTTTTTTTTTCATTTCTATAATAAAACTGTTTGATCCCCTAAGACACTCAGATCGCCTCAGCCCATTCACTAAGTCTTGATCGTTTTTGTCCAGAGTGATCCGAATTCCCCCTACCCCCGGGATGGTTGGGTGGCGCAGTGGATATAACGCATTCACCTTTCACCAAGGCGGCCGGAGTTCGATTCCCCGATCGGACGTGAAAAGGTGTGGGATCACCTGCCCGACCACGTTGTTTTTTCTCCCCCGCGCGCTAACCACCGGGCCAACAAGAGTGATTAATATAAGTTGAAATAACTTGTTTCATAATTATTGTGGATTTGTGTGGATATTAGGACAAAATCTACCAATATAAATACATGCCAATATCTTGAATACACGCATATAAATCTCTCTTTTAAAATGACGTTTGTTGTCATTATGCTCAAATAAATTAAGTTAGATGTATACATTTGTACCTAGTTTCCCCCACAAACACTATAGGTTATTCACTCACGACTCGGTGGTTAAACCTGCTGAGAATTGGAAAACATGTTGGTAACCCGTTAGGGAGTCGCATCCTAGTACGTAGATGGATGGGTGCACGCCAGCACGTTAATACTGTTATCATGTTTTTCTACCTCGGGTCACTTAATGTCTCAATTGTATAAGACATGGAGCTTTAATACCGAGTGTCATTTAAAATTAATTAGCAAGAATAAATTTAATTTCACGAGTTAGGGGAGCTTTTATCCTCCCAAAACGTTCATGTCATAGCCAGAAAACCTCATGTTTCCTGTGAAATGATGCAACATGAAATATATTATTTACTGTTTCCGGGGCCCGTATTCATGAAACCGTTCTCAGGCTCAAGCATAGATTTTGAGCTCAAGCCTAATTTCTTGTTTCGGTTATAAATCAATAATAAAATCTTATTTTGTCAATGATTTGGAAACAATGAAGAAACTTAAAGCCGAATACTGTTTTCAATGTTTACATTTGACTTTTTGATTATTTTACATGATTTAAGCGAGTGACAGGAAATCTGGTTGGAGTACAGAATCCATGTTTGAACATGAGAACGGTTTCATGAATACAGATTACGACGCAAAGCATTGTAACCTGGCGTCGTAATCTAAAGATTGACCATGAAATCACTACCAGTCGGAGCGAATCCCAGGGTTATACCGCATCGCTGTAAAGTGTTACACCATCACGTTTGGGAAACCTCTAGATAACCAACTGTTGTATGCAAGATTTCATTTTTATCAAATTTACACGATGAACAATTTTCGACGATAATTTGAAACAGCGATTAGGAAACGGAGGTTTTCTACAACGATATCCGATGATGATTTTGCACCAATTTTTCGAAAAGCCACCTCAAAATATTTTGTTCGAGTGAAAGATCCGTTCAGAGTTGAAGTATGCTGCGCAATAGTGTTTATCTTACCTAACGAGAAAGTGTATACGAGTGGCGAGGTGAACGGAGGGCCAAGCTGGTGTTGATAGCGCTTAATATCTCAAGGACGAATAGGGGTCTGCATGGTAGATAGCGTGCGCTTTTATCAAAACCATTTGACTGGAAGGGTAAATATTGAAAGATTAGTTCTTTCAATAATTAAAGCATGTTGGGTTCGGTCTTTGAGATGAATACATCACTTGTTGTACATATTTGTTGGTTTTTTCGGCCACTGTCGGAGATAAATCGTTATTCAATTTTGAACACAGACAACTTACTACTAAAATGAAATAAATTAATTAAATTCTAGAGATTAGAACTTGTAGAGCTAAAACGGTTTGACAACTTTGCTTTTTGAAAAAAAACTATTGTGTAACAAATTAAAATATGAGTGCCTTCTACTTTATTTGTTCATTTGATAAGCAAATATTAGAAAATTGATTTTCCCACGAAAAAATAAACATCTTTATAACACCAGAATTTGGCCATATCTAAATGTGGCTGTATAATGAAGGTTCATTTTGTAATCGTGGCAGTATAACGAAGTTTTACTATATTATGGCGTCAGTATAACAATGTTTTACTATAAATTGGCGTCATTATAACAATGTTTTACTTTATAATGGCGTCAGTTTAACAATGTTTTACTATTTATTACATACTTACTAATAAATACGTTTATTTTGTATATGCGATACGACACAATTGCTCTAACCCATATCAGCCCTCGCCGTATCACACCCCAAAACCCATATCAGCCCCCGCCGTATCACACCCAAAAACCCGTATCAGCCCGCAAAACCCATATCACACCCCTTTTGAAAAAAAGGGTTTTTCAATATTTCAAAAATAAAAATAAATCATAAGATAGTAGTTTGTATTAGTAAGTATGTAATAATCAGAATAAAACACGCCTTTTTCAATATCACACCCAGTATCAACCCTCGACCAATATCAGCCCTTGGGCTGGTATTGCAGTCTCGGGTTGATACTGGGTGTGATATGGAAAAAGGCATGTATTATTCTCTATATAATGGCGTCAGTATAACGTATTTTTACTGAATAATGGTGACAGTTTTACCCTATTATGACGACAGCCTAACGAATTTTTACTAATAGTGGTGGCAGTATAACGAAGATTAAGCATATATTGGTGACAGTATAACAAGGCTTTACTGTTAAATGGGTTCTGTATAACGAAATTTTAGGGATAATGAAAGCAGAATCACGATATTTTACTGAAAATGGCGCCAGTATAACGATATTTTACCGTATAATGGCGTCAGTAATACGATGTTTTGCCGTATAATAATGGCAGTATAACGATATTTTACCGCATAATGATGGCAGTATCACGATATTTTACCGTATAATGATGGCAGTATAACGATGTTTTACCGTATAGAGATGGCGGTATAACGATATTTAACCGTATTATGATGGCAGTATCACGATATTTTACCGTAAAATGGCGTCAGTATAAAGATGTTTTACCGTATAGTGGGGTCAGTATAACGATAGTATACCGATGTTTTACCTATAATGATGGCAGTATAACGATGTTTTACCTATCACGAGATTTTACTAAGAATTGTGGCAGTATCACGATATTTTACGGTGTAATGATGGCAGTATAACGATATTTTACCGTATTTTGATGGCAGTATAACGATGTTTTACCATATAATGATATCAGTATCACGATATTTTGTCGTATAATGATGGCAGTATAACGATGTTTTACCGTATAATGATGGCAGTATCACGATATTTTACTGAAAATTGTGGCAGTATAAAGATGTTTTACCTATAATGATGGCAGTATACCGATGTTTTACCTATAATGATGGCAGTATAACGATGTTTTACCTATCACGAGATTTTACTAAGAATTGTGGCAGTATCACGATATTTTACAGTGTAATGATGGCAGTATAACGATATTTTACCGTATTTTGATGGCAGTATAACGATGTTTTACCATATAATGATTGCAGTATCACGATATTTTACCGTATAATGATAGCAGTATCACGATATTTTGTCGTATAATGATGGCAGTATAACGATGTTTTGTCGTATAATGATAGCAGTATAACGATGTTTTACCGTATAATGATGGCAGTATCACGATGTTTTGTCGTATAATGATAGCAGTATAACGATGTTTTGTCGTATAATGATGGCAGTATAACGATGTTTTACCGTATAATGATGGCTGTTTCACGATATTTTACTGAAAATTGTGGCAGTATAAAGATGTTTTACCTATAATGATGGCAGTATACCGATGTTTTACCTATAATGATGGCAGTATCACGATGTTTTTCCCATAATGATAGCAGTATCACGAGATTTTACTGAAAAGTGTGGCAGTATAACGATGTTTTACCGTATAATGATGGCAGTGTAACAAGGTCTATGTGCTTAGATTTGGATTTACTTATAAATCCCATTTTAACCAATTCCCGATCAATATATGTTCTTCAAAAATATGCCGATATGTAACGAATATTTGAATAAGCCGTGCATCCACGAGATCAAAGGCATAATAGCTCTGTTCCTTGTGCTGGGATACATTGATTGATTTTACGGCATTTTTGATATTTAACATACGTACATTTATGTCGCCCTTTTGATATTCTACAGGTGTGTCTGTCAAATATTCAATCTGTAAAATATGCACACTATATTTCAATTTAGATTATACATCTATTCCATCTGCTATCTCGCTGTCAGCTCTGCTTATCTTATGAATAACACGAAGGGCTGCTAATATGATGAGTTGACGTTGAAATGCCCATTTGATCATACAGATTTAATTTTCGCTTGGGCGGAATATATGTATGTATATATCGAAAATGATTGATAGGTACTGTATCATTGAAGTCCGTCTGCACAGAGATTGCTATATGACCCCACTGTATAACAGCTTTAAATTCCGTCTGCACTTGGATCAACGCAGTTTTTAATTAAGATTGCATATGCACATACAAAATTACATACATTCCATGAATATTCATTTATGCAGAGTGAATCATTTGATAACGTCGTTCATTGCATTTCTGAATTTCTACTTGTGTATTTGACATGGATTTTAATATACTAATTCCTCAAAAAGTTTATTATAGTATTTGCATTTTTTTAATTTCATATATTTTATTGTGAACATTTTTGGATTCTATGACATGTAGTTTCATTTCAAATCTATTTTATTGTTTTAAACGTACAAGTGGATAAGACACAGGCATCACCTATTTTAAAGCCTTACCGAGAAGGGCTGTGTGAGGATGACAAGGAAGAACTTTTGAATTTGTCATGATAAATGGTAGGTCATTTATTGAAAGGACATGATCGGATACAGCGGGCACGGGTAAAGCGACTTTAATACACTTCATCTTTTTGCAGACAGCAATAAGCGGAAGCGGCAACATCCGGACATTTGGGAGGGGTGTGATATCACATTTCTAGGGGGTGTGATATCACTTTCAAAGGGGTGTGATATCACTTTTCTAGGGGGGGGGGGTGATATCACTTTTCTATGAGGGATGATATCACTTTTCTAGGGGGGTGATATCACTTTTCTAGGGGGTGTGATATCACTTTTCTAGGGGGGATGATATCACTTTTCTAGGGGGGCGATATCACTTTTCTAGGGGGGGGGGGGGATATCACTTTTCTATGAGGGATGATATCTCTTTTCTAGGGGGGTGATATCACTTTTCTAGGGGGGCGATATCACTTTTCTAGGGGGGGTGATATCACTTTAAAAGGGGTGTGATATCACTTTCCTAGGGGTCTGATATCAGTTTCAAAGGGGTGTGATATCTCTTTCCTAGGGGTCTGATATCACTTTCAAAGGGGTGTGATATCACTTTCCTAGGGGTTGTGATATCCCTTTTCAAGGGGGTGTGATATCACTTTTCTAGGGGGTATGATATCACTTTTCTAGGGGGTGTGATATCACTTTTCTAGGGGGTATGATATCACTTTTCTAGGGGGTGTGATATCACTTTCAAGTGGATGTGATATCACTTTTCTAGGGGGGGTGATATCACTTTCCTAGGGGTCTGATATCACTTTCAAAGGGGTGTGCTATCACTTTCCTAGGGGTCTGATATCACTTTCAAAAGGGTGTGATATCACTTTCCTAGGGGGTGTGATATCACTTTTCAAGGGGGGGGGTGATATCTTTTTTCTAAGGGGGGGGGGTGATATCACATTTCTAGGGGGTGTGGTATCACCTTTCTAGGGGGTGTGGTATCACCTTTCTAGGGGGGGTGATATCACTTTTCTAGGGGGATGACATCACTCCAAGGGGGGGTGATATCACCCGGGCTGATATCAACTTGTGGAACTTTAACTTTTTACTCATACAAAAAGGTAGTGATTGTTGGTAAACATATGATAAAGCATGTTATCCTACCTACTCTGTCACTGATCCGCAATTCGAAATGTTCACAAAAAAATGTCGAAAGGCTGTGTCCATTGTTTAGCGTTTTATATATGGAACAAGTCCATTCATTTACTCAGACTTTCAGACTGAGCTGTGTTTAAATCGATCCAACCTCATAAATCAGGCCCGTTATTTTAACCCATTTCTGTCTACTACTATGGATAAAGGGAGATAAATGTGTTAAACTGGTCCATACAGCTACCTATGGATTATTTGCGTCAAAGGTGTAAAGCACACAACACGAATTCAAGACACTTAAAAAAAGTTATCCGTGCAAAACCTAAGACATACATGTTAATTGAAACACGAAATCAAGACTTCACGAATAACAACACAAATGTCTGATTGTGAATCTAAACTCTATGTGAAATTTAGAAATTTGCAGTTATTATCATAATAGCATAAGTCAAAAAAGCAGATGTCACCGACCATAACACAGGATGACAATGGGATTTATTTGATTATGGTGAAAGCATGCTAAAATGTACTATTTGCATGGACAAATCGATTTTTCATTAATCTTGCGTTTATATTGACATTATTCTGAAGTAGTCTGGTGACAGACTTCAATCATTTTCGTATTTAGGAGCGGAGGAATATATGTTGTCATCAGACGTAAAATAACATTAGAACTAGGACAATGTTTAATCATGTCAAATATTTTTTTGTTTGTTGCATGCGGAGGATTTCAAAAATTGAAAAGTGTTTAGTTAATTTCCTTCAAAATGGACAATTTTCAACCAAATAACGCACAACAGACGATATTCACAGATTTTATTATGAAAATGCGGGTTTATGTCTCTCTGTGTAATGCCATATCTCCTAAACCAGTTGTCAAATGAATTTGAAATTTCATATTTGCGGACTTCATTTATTCCAGATTACGAATATAACAACTAATTCTAAATGCCTGATGAGGCCGGAAATGGCCGTTAACGCCTCTAGTCCTTTCTTAGTAAAAAATAAATTGATAAGTATGGTATTTTTCTGTACTTCTTTCTGCCATTCATATGAACATCTGTTCGAGTAAAGAAATCTTACAAATTACATTTCAGAATTAGAAAACACTTTTAATACACCTTAGAGCAACGTTAAAAATAGAACGTACATTTGTAATTGATTGTCAACTCATACGGCGTGTGACGTGATTATTGCCCGAGTATACATATGACAGTTCGAGTTATCTCCCTTACATCTAAATGTATTGTACACAGAAATTCGTAATTTCTTTTGAAGAAAATGTTTCCCGCATATGTTTGCCGAAAAACGGTAATATATTATAACCATGTTACCTGAAGTTGAAACATAAATTGTCTATTCTAGTTTTCATCTTATATATATAAAATCAAATTTCGTTTTACTGCCACGATTTGTCTAGCGAAACGCTGGCGTTATAAAGAGATTTCGTGATACATCGACGGAGGCGTAGCTTAGTTTCAGTGAAAAATTACAAATGTATTACCAGCTGTGTCACCAGTTTGCTTTCCTCTTTATAGATATTTTATATTTGCTTGTATGTTTTTGTTTGTTAATGTTTTTTGTTTTGTTTTGTTATTAATTTTTGTTTGTTTTTATGAAAAATAATCAAGGATAAAAAAACAATAATCAACATCAAAACTCAGCTTGTATGTATCTTTGTTTTATCTTTTTACAGGAACCCAACATATACAAACCTATAGCGTTAGAGGAATTCGAGAGAAATATACTAGACTTGAGGACGCATTATGACGTCATACGAATGTTTCTAGTGAATAAGAGTATATCAGACGATGCTATCACTAAGCTGATATATAATGAAGAGAGTTCTGACGTGGTTGATGACGTGTCAGGGTCACATAAGAGAGACTACGATTATTACAATGACGAATGGGATTATAACGACGAAGATCGTATAGGTAAGTGGGGCACGTAACATTTTAACGTTGAAATATTTTAAAATCTTGTTTTTGAGATTGACAGTAATGCGTACATATCTGACAGTATTTGACAGCGATGTCTGGTGTATATATGATAGTGATGTCGTGTTGATATTTGACAGTAATATCGTGTGTATTTGATAGTGATGTCGTGTATATTTATAGTGATGTCGTGTACGTTTGATAGTGATGTCGTGTTAATGTTTGACAGTGATATCGTGTGTTTTGACAGTGATATCGTGTGTATTTGACAGTGATGTCGTGTGTTTTGACAGTGACGTCGTGTGTTTTGACAGTGATTTGTTAATATATGACAGTGATATCGTGTTTGTTTTACAGTGATATCGTGTGTATTTGATAGTGATGTCGTGTGATATCGTGTGTTTGGCAGTGATTTGTTAATATATGACAGTGATATCATGTTTGTTTTACAGTGATATCGTGTGTATTTGACAGTGATAGTGTGTATGTTTGACAGTGATATCGTGTTTATATGTGACCGTGATGTCGTGTTTTTGTTTGACAGTGATATCGTGGGTATATTTGACAGTAATATCGTGTGTATTTGACAGTGATATCGTGTGTTTATTTGACAGTGACGTCGTGTGTATTTGACAATAATTTTGTTTGTGTATTTGACAGTGATGCAGAAAGCTCTGGAGCATTATGAGGAGATTAAGACGGGACCATTAGGAGAGTGCAGTCAACCACGACCAGAAATTGTACGGGTCAGAGACTTTACGGGAGACGCCCACAAAATGTATATCCCAAAATTTACAGTGATTCATAAATGTCGGAACGTGACCGGATGTTGTTGGTTCGATTCTCAAGAATGTCGACCACTGAACGTCCAAATTGTGTGGAAACCTTTCATCGTAAGTAATTTCCCCATACTTAACGTCATAATAGAAACTGTAAATCACGGGCAGTAGGTTTTCTCCGGGTACTCCGGTTTCCTCCCATATTAAGACCCTCTGCGCACTTACATCTATAAGATAGAGTAACTTGTTGTAAAATGAATAAAGTGTATATAAGCACAGCTCTAGACGGACTCAAATTACCCCTTGATACTGGTAAAAGGCAGATTTCACTAGTCTGGATAACAGTTTGCTAAAGTAGTTTATGTATGATCACGTGATATTCGTTAAAAAAAAACTTATAGACAATGTCAATATTTTTACAGACATTTGATTACAATATGGATGAAGAAACGGTGGAAAAAAGCACAGACAGCGTTGAGTGGGTGTTGTTTGAAAACCACACCCACTGTTCCTGTCAGAACCTCAACCCTTTACCCGAGTAAGTAGCCCCTCTTCCCTAAATCCCCTACCCAAGTAAGAGGCCCCTCATCCCTAAATCCCCGTTAGTCGGGTGGCGCAGTGGACAGCGCACTCGCCCTTCACAAAATTACAAACAAACACCCACATACCTGCATGACCTCATCAGTACCACACAAAAGCCATACTCCTTTAGATACCACAACACAGCAGACATACCACAAGTAAGAACTACCAAATTTGGCAAACACTCTTTTCGATCTGAAGCACCAAAAATATGGACTTCTCTGCCAGCCCAATTTCGAACAGCAACAACACTTTCGCAATTCAAAACACTTATAAACAGCTGGTACGGACCACAATGTAAATGTGTCACATGCTAACAACCTACATAATATACCACACAACAACATAGCATCACTTACTACTCTCATACAAGTACACAAGGTTTTAAATATGCTTTTACACCCCATGTTTTTAGACAGATATCTGCTATTTTAAACAGCTACTTGTGTACATGTGCTTTTAACAAATGATAGTGCTAACCTAGCTGAAAATGAAATGTGATGTATGAGTAAAGTATTGACTTTGTAACTGTTTTATTATGCAATGTGTATTTCCTGTATGTTAGTCGGTTTTAATAGCTCCTTAGAGCTAATGTTGTATTGTTATACCATGTACCGACTCTAAATAAAAACTTTTGACTTTGACTTCACCAAGACGGCCGGGTTTCGATTCCTCGATCGTACGTAAATGATATTGGGTCAGCTGACTGAACAAGTGGAGTGTCGCCGGGTTCTCCGGTTAGATAGATCTTACACCCTATCACAGATAACATTTATAACACGCAATGTACCCAATTTCCTTACATATGGTAGTACCATTGTTTTTATATCTGGTTTATGTCCTCAGTAAATTACTTACGTATTTGAGGAATTTGTTCTTTATCGATGTCCTTTTTATTTTTTTCGCCAGGTGTTCGTTGAGGTGTCCACATCCATTTTTTATGTCACGCCCACACGAGGAGTGTGTTTGTGATTGCAAGAAAAATTCAATTCATTGCAACAAGATCAAGTATGGCATGGAGCCCCTCAAACACAAAGAATTTGAGTGAGTAATTCAACAAACGTAATGTTTAATTATTTATACCTTGAGATATGTTTTAAGAACGTAGTTTTTTTCCGAGATGAACAATAAAAAATCCCAACATTAATATATTCACTGCGATAATGTTTTATAACGTTGGGACATATGTAAAAGTTATATTTTTTTCAAAGATTAGATATTATTTAATCACGATGTTTTAGGTCAAACGCTGAATGTGTGGTGTTATGCAAATATGTTAACACAAATCTCTATAATAAACATCAAGTAAGTTCTCAGATTTTAACTAAAAAATATCCGTTTCTGCTAATACAAAATCTAAATATATAGAAATATAAAATAATTTTTCAAATTTTGCATTTAAGGATACATATTTTTCTTTATAAACGATTTTAGTCTACTTATACCCCTTATTTTACCTTTCATGGTAATTTATGCAAATATTCGTTATGAAAAACCTATTCAGGATTTAAATTTTAAAGTGTTGTCTATAAATAGTATCTCGATCATTATGCCTTGAAGTTGAAATGAAATAATAGACCAGAATTAAAAATAATTTCTTTGAAACCTTTATTCCTTTTAACCTTTCGGAACGTCTAGTGTTATTCTCCTTGAATATTTTTGTTAATGGTATCCGTCTAAATTTTTCCTTTTTTCACATTTTGTCCTTGTTTGACCGATTTTGATATTTACATCGAATTGTATATGGTTTTGTTAACACATTGGTATTCTCTTTTTGGTTTTTTTCTGAAGATGTGTCAAGCGAAATGAATGTATGCAGCCTGCCTGTGCGGGGGGTCGTTTTGACATGCGAAAGGGATTCTGTGAAGGAGTGGAAAATAGTCAGTTACCGATACTACACCTGCTGGAAGAGGAACGTCATAGCCCCAGATACCCGGGTCGTCGGTAGTCCTCGCCTCACCCCCAAACAGTCCGTCTACCTCATCCATACTCCTGACATCGTCGTAACATACTTTATATAGCATTTACTATTTATGAGTGGTGTTCTGTGGCCATACGCCTTTTCAAACTCAACATGGGCTGTGTGTTATATGTACACGTCAGCCTATCTATATTTGTGATAATGTATTAAAGTCATTTTTATTTATTTATAGGCTGTTGCAGCAATCAAAACCATCAGTACATGTCTAAATTTCTCCTTCGTGGTTTTTTTTACGTAAAATGAATCTGGAACAGTGGCACTTTGTCGTTCTGGGAAATTTATTTGGTACCGGGAAACGTTTATGTTATAAAACAATCCAGGCCAAAAACCCAAAGGCGAAATTTAGACACCTGATTTAGACGTCATTTCTGTTTATATATATATATATGCTTACTTAGCACGTGTCGAAGGACAAAATATGCACGTGCTTACCTAGCACTTGAAGGAGAGTAAGAGTGTGCTGGTATGTACTTATTAAGCACTCTAGGGGGGAAAGAGTGAACTAGTGCATGCTCAGCACCAGTGCGAGAGAAGAAGTATGCATGTGCTTACTCAGAACTTGTGCAAGATAAGGAGTGAACGCGTGCACGTACTGACTAAGCACTTGTGCGAAAGTAAGAAGATGCAAGTGCTTATTGAGCAGTTCAGCGAGGGGGAAAACGGACACGTGCTTACTCGGTACACGTACAGGGATAGTAGGGTTCACTTGTTTAATCGGCACATGTACGGAGGTAGGAGGATATTCTTGGATAACATGTACCAATACTGCGTTTACTGACAAAGAGTCTAGTGGTTCCTCGAGTTACCTCCCGTTGTATGCTTTCGGTAAATTTCGTCTCCTTTTAGATAATTTAACTCAATGAGAAAAATGTGAAATTAACTTCATGAATAAAAGGTCGGATTTAATTGATTGATTGCTGATATATCGGAAAGCTTTTTAAAAAAAAAACACTCGTCATTTTAAAAAGGGATATAACTAAACACTGTTTCAGGTTCTTGGATTCATCTTTCTTCAATAGCTTGATAAAAGTTAAGGGTATATGCTACCTTACTGACACGAATCTCCTATTCCAAAGAGTTTCAAATTAAGAAAGTTGTCAGACATTTGTTTGTGAATAGTAATATTAAGACATGGTTAATGAATTAAGGACATACTTCGGATGTATTAGATTCTTTCAAAGGTAGATTACTCTAATTTTAAAAAATCGCAAGTACAATTTAAAAAATTGTATGAACCTTATTGGGTTTTTTCTTTTAAGTTAATAAAAAAAAAATCCAAATATTATTATAATTAACCTGAGGAACATTGTCTAGTAATGTATTTTTTGTGTTGTTTTAATACTGTATTAAGTTTATTTTGCAATTGGTAATTAACAAAATATTACTCATTTAAATTTATTCACCTTTAAATGAAATTTAATTAACAAGGATTCCGGCTGACTTAAGGAACACAAACAAGAAAATACTCATATTTATAGATGGTTTTGGGCAAAATTGCGGAAAAATAAGATCTTATGCGCCACTTATCATAGAAAGCTTGAACAAGTGATACAGAATGTCATCGGTCACTACATCTGCGTTTGAATAGCACAAATATTTACTACATTGCAAAGTTGTTTGTAATCAGACACCTAGCTACACCTCATTATATTAATTTATTTTGATAGTGAGGGAAATGCCCTTTCCACTAGAATATCAAGTCATTTTCAGTAACAATTTTATCATTGTATGTTTATAATATTATTCTAGCCTACCGTTATTTAACGCTTCTTCACTCCCCGCTGACGTTTTCGTTATGATGGTCATATTTGCTGATTAATGACCGATCCCTTAGGACTAGTACAGCATGTACGTGTGTGTTCAGTAGCATGGTTTCTTGGTATTCTGTGTGTAAACTAATGTACCTCTTGAAAGTTACTAAAACTGAAAATATGTTATTAAATTGTGATAAAATATCATATCTGGGCAAGCGTTTTAACATATTAAATGCCCATGGTTTAAAACAGTGAGAATTATTTTCAAATTCTCTAACTATTACAATATATATATAGAAAAATGTAATATTATTAACGCATTGTGTCCGATGTTTACGTTTATTTATCATGTTCTGTTAAACTCTCTGTCTGTTTGATTATTTAATGTTGTGCTCTTCCTTGCTTTGCAGCCGTTTCTTATACTAGTGTTCTTTTTTTCTTTTCTTTTTTTACCAAATGTTATAACGTACACCATCCTTATACTGGAAATAAGTCAATTTTTGTGAGGTATATAATTTCGCGAAAAGAATATTCCTAATACATGTATCTCGCAAATATTCATTGAAGCTCACAAGGGAATTTTATCATCATTGTTCCTTTAGCAAATGAAAACTAATGCAATTACGTCGTTTTTTGTGAACTATTTACGAAATGAAGTGATTTGAATCATATAAGTTATTGATAGTTAATTACAATTATTGAAAATCAACCTGCGTGCGCAACCGGAAGGAAGTCGTGTACCGCAGAAGTTTAACTCTATGTCAACCAGTGATAAGGATTGTATTAGACGGTTTAACTTGACCTATTGTCTGTGTAATTATTTCTTTGTTATTAACAAAGATTTACATACAAAAACATATAAAGGTTATTTTCAACGTATCATTGACCCAGCTAATGGCACTACCAAAAGACAAAGTTTTCTGAAGACAATCATTTGCTCTTCTGAATAAGAATGAAGAAAATTGGATGTAAATCACTGTAAAGTTCATTAAATTGATTAACATTTTAATGTTTGCCAAACACTTGAAATATAGCCAAAATTGCTTATAATCCTAGCCAATTAATATATTGATTTCACAAAAGTGCTTATTTCTTTCCAACGTAGATTAATATGTAAATAAATATTACATGAAGATTAAAATGTTATTTCACCATACGAACATGAATTGTGATTTGCATCATACAGTTATTTACTTACGTTATAAATACATGATCTTTGATATTGTGGTGTCCACATCATCCCTGTGTATGCTCATTGGAATCTCATTAAGACGTATACTATATACAGCGCAATTTTCGTGGAAGTGTATATTCGCGGAAATGAGAGTCAGCCGCGAGTTCAATTCGACAGTAACATGGTTTGTTTCTCAAGTGAAACGACAAACCACAAATAATCTCAATTCTGAACATTCTTAAACGTTCATTTTAGTAATGTATATGTTGTGATTTATTCAAGTGAACGCCAAAATAAAATCTTCGCGAAATGACAGCTGTATATAGTATGTCACTATAGCTCATAATGAGTAAGATAATATTGGACCAAACAGCATTTTAGTAGCATGAATTTGACGAAAATCGACGGGTTTTAACGAATAGTCATCACTTTGTATTTATTACAGATTTTTTGTTTATTAATGAAAATGATTCTATCCTTGCACATATATAAGTTTAATAAATGCGTTCATCATTTTGTTCACGATCCGTTGGCGCGGGCTAACACAATAAAAATTTAAGATTTATCATTAGTCATTTGTTTTTATTTCAATTTAGATGAGTCAAGAGCGGTTTGAATAAATTAATATGTGATGGTATGGATTTCACATGCTTCTGCGTTGCTAATTTTCGTTCAAAAATTCATCGTAAGCTGACTTATGTCATTTATTTTAAGGAGGTATGCTACCTTATTGCCGCAATTTCATGTATTTTTTTTCAAAAATGTTTCACGCCTTCAAATGTCAAACTACAAAAGAATTTAAATATACTGGTGTATTATGATCAGGAATTGAATATCAAGGGAAATAACTCCAGCACAAATCATAGAAATAATGTGTAAGGAAGCATTTATCCTTCATAAGCGAAATACCGCTAAGATTTATTTAAGATACTTATTTGTTTCTAAAATTTGCAAGATGGATTAGTTAAAAGATATGAAAACTAAATAATACAGTTGAGGTTTTTATTAATTCGAAGACATTTGCATATGTACACCCATTGACGTCAGTGACTGCAATTGATGACGTACGCATGCTTTCATTCTCATTATTATGCCTGGTGCTAATTCTTGCCAACTCTGAATGACTGGAGGAGCANCCAAAAAAAAAAAAAACTAAATAGAAAAAGGGTTACAGACCGTTACTAAAATAGGTTAGGATATTCCTAGTTTTCAAGCCTGTAAGTCTGTTAAAGAACTCAATCTAAAAAATGGAACTTGCCGACTGCAAATTATCTTATCTTGTCGGATGGGAGACGTCATGTAAGAATAGAAATTATTTATACAAAGGAAATTAAGCCGGAACTCAAAGTCGGAACAAATAATCAGCACAAGAAACTATAGGGAAACCTCCCAAACATTTTAGCGTACTTCTAAAGTCATTCTATTTCCCACTTACAAACTATCTAATGGACTTGCTGCTTGTCCCCCTCCTTTCCTGACCTCTATGACCTAGTTTGTTTTGATATTGCTGAGTATGTAACGTTATATGTGTGCACAGCTCCAAAACAATGTTAGTTTTTGACGATTATGGGTAATGACATAGTGTCCTATGGAGCGGGATCGGCTGTTTCTACCTTTGCACACATGGTGTTTACTGAAAAACCTGATCATATCTGGAACATGTAGCATCGGATTTTGATGTAGTTTGTATTACTGAGACTCACCTTGATTTATCCATAGCAGATGATGACATACTCCTAGATGGTTATAACTTGTTTCGTAAAGACCGTAGAAGTCCGGGTGAGGGATGAATGTTTACACTTCTAGCCTCCTTTGCACACGTCATAGAACAGACTTAGAATTCCAGATAGGTGAAGTTGTATGGGTAGAGATCAAGTTTCTAAATTAAAAACATATTTATGCACAGTCAATAGACCTCCAAACTGTACGCACAATTTCTTGAACCTTTTTCGACACTCTGTAGAAACAGTTTTGAATGAGACACCGTATATTGTAATAGTTGGTCATATAAATGTATACCTCCTGGTATAGTAGTTAATAACCACGCACTTATAGATATTATGTAAACTCTTTCCACCTCTCGAATGTTTGGACAGACCGACTAGAATTGGACGCACGTGCTGCTCACTACTTGACCCCATTCTTCTATCGGACACGTGTACTATTGACATAGACCGCGAAATTTCAGACCATCAAGCGACATGTGTAGATTTGAAAATAGGGACAAATATCATTAGGAGCTATAAGAGAGAAATACTACGCTACAAAGACGCTGACTACACTTTTACATCCAGATTCCATCAAAAATAGTTATTGTAAGACCCACTGACAAACCCTGGCTCAATTCTGACCTGAGACGTGAAATTAGGAAAAGAAACAGATTTCTCCAGAACTATAAAACTAATCGCTCTCCTCATAACTTAAACAACTTTCGGAAACAGCGGAATAGAGTTAATAATCTTAAAAAACGGACAAAGGAGTTGTTTAATGCGGACATTAATGGACTTTTAGATAATTACAGCAATACCAATTCTCGAATATTTGGGAAACTTGTCTGCAGATTGACAAAAACTTCAGATAAATTGTACTAATACTGTTCCACCATTGAGGAATGTGACTGGTAGTATAAAAATGGATGAGGACGTTAAGACCAACAAACTAAATGACTACTTTGTTTCTTTATCTACTATTGACGATACTGACACTGACATACCTGTCACAGAATCTAGATCCGACTCGAACATTACTGACATAGCTTTTAATATTTATGATATTATTGACATACTTTAAGTATTGGTAAAACGATTCAATCAGCCACACAATGCTTAAGAACACTGCAAATAAAGTTATTAAAGTTTTCGCTCTTCTTTGGAAACTGGAATTTTCCCCAAACAATGGAAACACGCCATACAATATCATTTTTCAAAAAGGGAGATAAGCAAGATCCCTCAAACTATAGACCAATTGCTCTGCTTAGTACCATGTTAAAGTTTTTTGAAAGATTAATAGCGAAATATTTGCATACTCATCTTTTAGACCATTCTCTAGTAATATGTAAATACCAGGCAGGATTTCAGCAAGGTCATTCTACTGTACATCATATTATAGAAATATATCACAAAGTGTGTTACAATCTGAAAAAAATGCAAGTCACATGTCTTGTTTTCTGCGACATTTCTAAAGCATTTGGCAGGGTGTGGCACACGGGCCTGTAAGTGAGACTGTCAAGTTATGGAATTTCAGGAAATTTGTTGAATTGGTTAATGAACTATTTAACAAATAGATCTCAACAGGTTTTCATTGGAAATAGTAAATCCTCTGTAAAGACAACACATGCAGATGTGCCTCAGGGCTCGGTTCTTGGTCCGTTGTTATTTATACTATATATCAACGATATAACTGACAGTCTAGAATGTCTTTCGAAACTCTTTGCAGACGATACTTCTCTTTTACGCTCTGATAAATATCCTCAAGTAATCGAACAAAAAAAATAGGGATCTCGGGAAAATACAATTGTGGTCTGATAGGTGGTTAGTTAAATGTAACCCTGCTAAAACAGAGGCCTTACTGGTATCCAATATCGAGTTTGATCACATCATTGAAATTAATTTTAATATTGTAAATATAGACTTTGTAGACAATTAAAAGCATATTGATGCAAACTGTATGTGGGGCTGTCATATTGAACATTTGAAAAAAAAGTGAAACAATTGGGTATCCTCCGTAAATTAAAAATAAACTCATTAACCGATGTACACTAAATAACATATGTAGATCTTACATTCTTCCTAATCTAGATTATTACTGTGAACTATTGGATGGTTGTTTTCTTGCCGATGCAGATAAATTAGAAAAGTTACAACTTTACCTTCCTACACTAGCAGACGAGCTATACTATACGAAACAGGATGGGAATATATCAGCGGAGATCTCGTCGTCAACTTCAGCTATTCTTTAAGATTCATAACAACCTAATTATCTCAACACTCTACTCCCTCCTCTTGTATCAAAAACTTCACAACACAATTTAAGAAATTCTGACCTTTATAACCTGCCTAACAATAGACTTGAGTCATCAAATATGTCTTTATTCCCTTCTACAATAAGACTTGGAATCAGTTAACCTTTGCTATTTGACATTGTGTATCATACTCGGCATTCAAAAACGCCATTCAAGATAGTAACTTACCTAAAGCCCCTAACTACTTTCTCTTCGACGATAGGTAGTACAAAATTCTACATATTAGGTTGAAAAATCAGCCCAGTACATTTCGAACTAACCTAGTTAATGACCAGCATCGTACCTGTGGGTCTGCTTTTGAAGATGCCTACCATTACTTTACTTACTGCAATAACTATGCGTACAAAGGGAAACTCTTTTCCGAGAACTCAATAAATATATGTCTCTTACCCTGCACCTTCTTCTGTCCGGAGACACTGAACTGTTATGCACACTCAGCAATATATTCACGACAAAAACAGATTTTAATAATCTTTTCCCCTCTGTCTACTCTTCTCTCAGTACAATTTATAGACTTTAAACAATGGTTAATAATGTTGAGTAATTTTGTTTTGAAACTGTGAGAGTTGTATTTTTGGTCTTTCCCGATCCAAAAGGCTAAAGCGAAACGAATATTTAAGGACAACCGGAATGACCTGGGGGAAACTAACCATGACACGGGATATGATGAAAAAGTGCATAGTCTAGGCTGAAGCCGTCTGAGTTAGGAAAGACCATTCATACCATCTCTACAATGCGATATAATATACGCTCTATCTCCCATTCTCTCTCACTCCTAAACACACACACACACACACCCCTCCTCCTCCTCTCTCTCTCTCTCTCTCTCTCTCTCTCTCTCTCTCTCTCTCTCTCTCTCTCATGTCTGAAAGTACGTGTATGCGCGTGTTGTGCGTGTGTGTGTGGTTGAATGCGTGTGTGCACCCGTAAATGCTGTATCCGCTTAATATAGGAAGGTTTTGTCGTCAACAATACCTGACACTGTGAACAGAATAACAAAATCGGAGACAAAAGCATTCCCGATTGAAAGCATGACTACGTAACTTTTGGTAATTCTAATAATACTTTTCTGATGCTTCACTCTACGTGTCTCTCATAGCTGATTACAGAGACAGTATGACAACAATCTTGTTTACAAATTGGGGTGTGTGATCGCGTCACGTCACCATAGCGAGAACATGGGTAGTGACAACAAAACCACAAGGCACACACATGAGCAAAATAAAAATCATCGACCTTCGTCACAAAAGGAATAGCATAGTTATCTATGATATCATGACGGTGACCATCAAACTTGTCCGTCGTCTTCATCAAACTGCATATGTGGAAACCTTGTGTTGTGAAGTTGTCCGTTATCAATCGATATCTATCACAAAAGTCATGATATTCGGGGCAAGCTCTTGAATACCGAATCAACTGCAACACGTAAACATCGTAGCCAAGGGATTCAGCGATGTTGCTATCAAGAAAGGGAAACTACACTGGGAAACAATGCCACCAGACTTAACAAAGATATTATCAACAAAGAACTCAGTCATTCTCACAATTTCATCTTCAGTGTATTTCATTTTGGCTTCTGCTGTGCTTTTCATAAAGTACGTTCCTAAATTATTTACAACCATATACATGTATTCATATCGCCGTTCGCCTTTCTTGGAAAAGATCTGTCAATTTAGCATGGTGAATTGAAGTGTAAAAGGTCGATGATACGCAAACGGACTATTTCGCGCTGTGAAATATTTTCTCTTTAAAATCTTTTTTTTATTATTATTATTTTGCTTTCGTAATTGATACCAGTGAAAATGGGTTTATATACATGGAATGAAATGCGCTTTTTTGTTATATTCGCCAAACTAGTGGAATTGACTACATGCGGGCTGAAAAGGCCAAAAGGTCTTAGATTGCGCTCATGGAGAAAACGTGCACAAACATTTGATTTTTATATAGAAAGTAGTGGTTTAATCAGGTTTTTTCGACTCGTGTTTAGCTACCTCTCATTAGGTACTTTTAATTAGTAATAAAACAGTCAATTACCTCGTTTGTTTTATAACTTTTGAAAGCTGTTTTTATTGATTGAGAAATAGTATAAACAAGTATCATTAGTTGCAAACAAACAGACGGAAGTTGTATGACGTCACACATAAACAGATCGATATACTATTGAGAAAATTCAAGTAAAAGTAATGTGCATGTATGAGAAACATGATAATAAAGCATTATTTACAATGTGAGGATAGAGAAATCTAAACCCATCGGGTTAAAGTATGTACTGTCTGTGATACTGGTGATACTGCATGTATCATCATCGATATAATAAATATATACTAGTGAACCTTTTGGGTTTAGATTTCCTTATCTATTGTACGGATAGTGATAGATTCTCTCCTGAACTTGTACTTCTAGTGGTGAACTACAATAGCCTGTATTGTATACCCTTATGGTAAGTTAATATTGTGGTAATCACTTTATCTTGAAATTGACCTGTTTCACAAGAGATTGGTTATTATGCTATCATTGTTAACTCACACTGAACGTGGCTATTAGGCTTAAAGGCCGTGGTAGACATTAACAATCTGACGCTCAATGTTGTGAAGTTGGCGTAATGATATCTTAACATTTTGTTTTGAATAGTTCTATTATCTACCAAAATAATTTAATATTGAGAGAGGCATCAATAAATAAAACAAAAAGGAAAAGAAATACATTGATTATAACTTATCATTAGTGTTTAATTTGTAAATTAAAATTACAAAAATATATAAATAATATTACATTGGGTTTTGCGTGTAAGTATGTCCTTATAACATTCTAAATATTCTGCATTGGACGGAATGTGTTGTTGATTGTAAACTAGCATTGTTATCACACTTTGTGGAGGTTTTTGGTCTTAGTTTCGTTCAGTCAGTGGTTACGCTTCTTCCTCTCCTTCTTCCTCCTCGAACTCTCCTTCCTCGTCAGCGGTGGCGTCCTGGTACTGTTGGTACTCGGATACCAGGTCGTTCATGTTGGACTCAGCCTCTGTGAACTCCATCTCGTCCATACCCTCTCCCGTGTACCAATGGAGGAAGGCCTTCCGCCTGAACATGGCTGTTAAAACAAGTCAAAATTGTCAGTTTATTTGCATTCTAAGTCTAAATATTGCTGTTGGAAAAGGGCAAAAGTAGTCAATCAATTCATTAGCATACTAAAGTCTAAATATGGTTGTTGGAACAAGACAAGCGTAGTCGATATTTAATCAGTGCAGTGTGTAAATACAGCTCTTGGAACATGACAGAAGTACTTAATACATTCCCTGTCACAACATTAAAACAAGACAAATGTAGTCAACACATTATCGCTACTGTGAACCCTACAATTACAGTTACTGTGAACCCTACAAGTATAGTTACTGTGAACCCTACAATTATAGTTACTGTGAACCCTACAATTATAGTTACTGTGAACCCTACAAGAATAGTTACTGTGAACTCTACAATTACAGTTACTGTTAACCCTACAATTATAGTTACTGTGAACCCTACAATTATAGTTACTGTGAACCCTACAATTAATGCAGTATTCCATCATCCGGTTAGTATTTTAGGAGACAACATTGCCTTTTTTTTGTGTGATTTTTGGAAAGCAGCTGGACAAGTTGTTGAGAAAGTTTTTATTTAGACTTTTGGAACAAGATACCACTTCAAACATTGCAGAAATTTCAACAGAACGAAAGAGGCAATTATATGCCAGAATATTATTATTTTCTAATAAGCATACGTATATTTAGAATGTGAAATGCCTTACCTGTAAATTGTTCAGAGATACGCTTGAACAACTCTTGGATGGCAGTAGTGTTCCCGACAAACGTGGCAGACATCTTAAGACCACGTGGTGGGATGTCACAGACAGCGGTCTTTATGTTGTTCGGAATCCACTCCACGAAGTAACTACTGTTCTTGTTCTGCACGTTCAGCAACTGTTCGTCTACCTCTGTTTTAGGGATAATAACAATTGTATGAGATTTTTTCACGTAAAGTTCCGCTATTTGTTACCACCATTAGTTACACTGTTCTTGTATCCATTAAAGAATTAACAGATTGCATTCCATTGAAAGGAAACAAGGGGAAATTATCACGTCGGTAAAGACTTTTTTTAAATTAACCCTGTCACCACTGTAAACCATAATGGACCCGTCCATGTCAATGCATGGTAAAGTCTACTGAATTTACATAGGGACGAAAGTATTAAGATGCGTTTTTTGGACAACTCGTACTGCCATAAGGTGTGACTTGAAAAACCAAACTGGTGAATACGTATATAAGAAAAATTGAATAAACAGTAACTTGGAAGTCGCACTCTAATTCCTAAAAAAAGAGTAGTTTTTTTGCTGTTTATAATTATGTAGGTTGCTACCTTTCATGGACATCCTGCCCCTAAACAGGGCAGTAGCAGTAAGGTAGCGTCCGTGTCGAGGATCGCATGCAGCCATCATGTTTTTGGCGTCAAACATCTGCACGGTCAACTCTGGTACGGTCAGAGCACGATACTGCTGGCTCCCCCTGGAGGTAAGGGGAGCGAATCCAGGCATGAAGAAATGGAGTCGTGGAAAGGGCACCATATTAACCGCGATCTTTCTTAAATCAGCATTCAGTTGACCTGTTGTGAAATAAACAAAGCAGCACTATTTTCAATTTTGTTAAACAAAACAGTAACAAACTATTCTTAACAGCAAATTTTCGTAAAAACATTAAATACTTTTTCGACTCAACAGCTGACTTAGTTAAGTAGTAAAAGGACATATGCTGTAATTTCATAGCCAAATTCAGATGACACGTGCTATGGTCAAAGAAAAGCTTGACAGAATAGTTCACCAAAAGTAATACACAATTGTTAGTTTATCGATCACATGGGATTGAAAGGTAGCATGTTCAATGGCAGTAAACTGTTGCTATGGCGCTCTTGAAAATGGCGCATGACGCCTAATGTTATAGACCACTAGCTCCGGTTACACAAGGTTTTGTTAGAGCTAAACAGTATTAAGAGAAAAATTTGAATAGGAATTAAACAAAATCAAGGGAATCCGATAAAGATTCACTGCTAGAGACTTGTTGAGACAGATCAGACTTACGTATTTGAGAATTTATTTTGCTTTGAAAGCCTTATATTCATTTTTTTTTCATAACCGCTGGTTAAAGCTATACATCTTCTGTGCAACCAGGTCCCCAAGTGATCTACCCAGCGATAATAATAAAAGGGTACTGAGATGTTCAGGGTTTCTTTTTGCAAAAGACAGGCCTCCATCCAAGAAGAACTGTTTCACTGAAGTCGATTGCTACGGCTTCGTCATGTTATTTACCTGGAAACCTGAGGCATGTTGTCACTCCTGACATCGTGGCAGATATAAGGTGATTAAGGTCACCATAGGTGGGCGTAGTTAGTTTTAAGGTCCTGAAACAAATATCATAAAGGGCTTCATTGTCAATACAGTAGGTCTCGTCCGTGTTCTCCACAAGTTGGTGAACCGAGAGGGTGGCATTGTAAGGCTCGACCACAGTGTCCGACACCTTGGGAGATGGTACTACTGAGAAAGTGTTCATGATCCGGTCGGGGTATTCTTCTCGGATTTTGCTGATGAGCAGGGTGCCCATACCGGCCCCTGTACCACCGCCCAGGGAATGAGTAAGCTGAAAGCCCTGAACACAATCACAACCCTCCGTCTCCTTCCGTACCACATCCAGTGCCGAGTCGATCAGTTCAGCGCCCTCTGTGTAGTGACCTTTGGCCCAGTTGTTTCCGGCACCACTCTGACCTGGAAGTGCAAATGCATAGTTAAGGATACCTTAATTTCAATAAATTAAATTAAATAAAGAATATCACGTTTGGTATAAAAAGGGTAACAATAGTTACCGCGGATACATCAAAACGAAACTAAGACATCATGTGACTCAAACAATACAGGGAATATCTTTTTCTGAAGGTCAAACTCAAGTTCTGTGTGTTATCAATTGAAGTGTGAAAGAGTATTTTAAAATATGATGTTATCGTATGTATTGTATCATGTTCGTGATTGTTTAACAACTTAATTGAGAACGGTTTTATGAATAAGGAACCTGGTACCATAGAAAGGTAAGCACTTCCTGCTTGCTGCACCACAAAGAATAAATGATTCACGTACATTGTGTATCAACATGGACACAGGGTGCAATAATGAAGTGCTGTCCTACAGTTATTGATTTACTTGAAATGATAAATTTGTCTTAGGGATAACTTCATAAAGAATAGCTTACATTTCCTTAAGAATTATTATGTATTAATACGAACCGAACACAAAATTGTCTGGGCGAAATATCTGGCCGAACGGTCCTGACCGGACGGAGTCCATCGTGCCGGGCTCGAGGTCGATGAGGATACAGCGGGGAACATATTTTCCACCTGGTACAAAAAGGGAACTAAAGCATGTGTGTGACATGTGCAACGAAATAAGTATGAATTGTTGGTTACAAATCATTAATGCTGTATACTGTATACCTTAATTTTACGCTCAGTCAAACTTTCGCCTGTAAAATCCATTTTTTTAAAGGTTATTTGGTATCTCATGAAAGTCGATAACTTGTTATTTACCAAAGCAAGTAAAAAAGGATACAGACAGAGCACAATTCAAGTAAATATACAAAATAATGATATTTAAAAATAGTTTTATCTCCTTAAAAAAAACCCGGAATAGTGTGTCCGATGTTTGAAGTACAGCATATTTTTCATCATATACAGTTCATGTAGCACAACCGGTGAAATGTATTGTTTACTAGTACGATACTAGTCATCGGAACGTCACACACAAACTTGCTGTGCTATATGAATCTGTTTACCACCAATACTTATTGACACGAAGAAAATGTTTCGATAATCATTTCTGTCGGGTTAACAAGTAAAATAAGTATTCTGTTGACGTATTCAAAATGCTATAATAGTGAAATAATGGAATGTTGTGATTTGAATATGTTACTGACCTGTAGCCTCGGTGAAGTACACGTTAATACGCTCCAATTGTAGGTCGGAGTCTCCGTGGTATGTTCCTGTAGGGTCAATGCCATGTTCGTCAGATATCACCTCCCAGAACTGAACAAAAAACACAGGTCAATAATTAAAATAGAAATATAGACTTTAGTGGCCACAAGCAATGGCGACGTTACCATGCCCGTCAGATATCATCTCACAAACATGAACAAAAAATAGGACAATAATTAAACTAGAAATATTTGTTAAAGTGGTCATATACACACTGACTACGTTACCATGTTTGTCAGATATCACCTCCCAGAACTGAGCAAAACTATAAGTCAATAATTAAACTAGAAATATATGCTTTAGTTCCGACGTATACAGTGACTATGTTACAATGCCCGTCAGATATGACCTCATAGAAGAAGAAGAAGAAGAAGAAGAAGAAGAAGAAACTTATGACGTTAAAAAAAAAATCATACCAACACACGGGCTAGTAATGAAAAGAGAAACATTGACCATTGTGCCAACATACGAAGCCAAATTTGAAACTCAAACGCGACAGGAGAAGACATAACATATTATATCAAGGTATGAATACCATGTCTTTGATTATGCAGACAATCTCGATTCATACATATCGAGTAGCGAATCAACTATGACCAGTCTAAGAATGTAAGGCTGGTATATTACTTCTGAGTAGCCAAATCCACCTATCGTAAATGGTAAGTTGCCTTTTACATTAAGTTTGGTAGAGAGATGGTCATTATTATCACTTTGTATATGAATGTCAAATTAGAAAGCTGAATAACAGCTCAGACATATGCCTAATGGCACATTAATTAAAGTAGCGATCAATTGAACAGGAATGTAACGGTTAGAAGAAAAATATCACTAAAGCATTTCACACGTGTCCCTGGACAATCTGACAGAAGTGGATTTTTTTTATTTTATAAATTGTCAGCGATACATTTTGATATCAGCAACAACGCTTTGATATACGTTTAACCACGTGTCAGTTTGTTCGCATTTGAATATACAATGTATTTAGTGTAAACTAAAAAACGGGAAATGCCAACATTGCAAAGAAATCCTCTTTAACAGTATATAAGATTTCAGTAGACTAAGTTAATTTCCATGTAAGTACACTGTCAGTGTCTGTCCAATTATTGCATATCATGAACTTTTGTTGTATCTATTTGTATGTATTTCTACACAGGAACAAACTACCATATTTGTAATTAAAGAAACCAAGTAAAAACTAACATTGTAACACACACAAAAACACAGTTCAGAGAAATCTTACAAGCACATTAAGCTCTTTGAAACATTTAAACAAAAGGAGAGCTGAATTCAACCTCATTAGAACCGGATATTAAGTCGGATATGTCCGAGACGTATGCGTGTCTTTTTAAAACTGTATTTAAATAGTGTCAGTTAAAAGCCGTGCCATTTGTTATCACTTAACATTAACAAACAGTCTTAAACATTATACACTATTGTTCCTATTTGGATTTAAATGCTTCGACTAGGTGAAGACACATCTCTTGAGAGCTTGAGATCACTGACACTTTTAACATTTATTGAAGTGTGTCAGTCGGATTATTCTAATTGCATAGCCTTTGTAGTGTTAACCATGCTTTAATCCGTATCAACCTGTCAAAATTGTTTAATTATCTGATAGGTGAAGTTTGATTTATTCCTTACAAAAGTACCAGTAAGATAGCACTAAGGTTAATCACACAGATACAGAAATAGAGAAACTATTGTAATAAACTCCTCTGTATAAACTAGACAAGGCCTGTTTCAACATTGACACTCAACATATTCCCATTATCATTAAAAACGAGCAAACAATTTCGCTGATTTCTTAAACAGGGTATGACAATAAAGTTCTAATATTTGATCACGACATTGAGTCCACACATGCCATTGAACAATGGGGTGGGCCAGTCATCTCTCTACATAACAGATGATATCCTCACACCGACACACAAACGGTCTCACCACAAAATCCACGCAGATTTATAAAGCGTTACACACAGGGATCAATTCGTATTATTTTCTTATCTTTATGAGGTACACTGGTTTGAACTGTGAATGTGCGTAGATTACGACATTAAAAATGAATGCATCAGACTAATTTTGAAGATAAGTCGAGGGAAATTGTGAAAAATACCTTTAAAACTATTTAAGTCTCTGTAAATGTAACAACCAGACCCAAGTACACCAGAAAATAGCAGCATGTCTTATCAGCTTATAGATTTTGAGAGAGTTCCCTAAACACGCTGGCTTTAATTATAAAGCCATGTAAACACTATATATTAACCGAGAAAAGAGTGCTACAAATGTACATCTTCCCGCTTAAGACGTTCTGAGACATAATCAATCTACTCGGGTTTAAACACGCCTAGGAGAGACATTAAGCAAAAGGGTACCAACAAGTTTAAACGATATTATTATCATTATCACTACTGTAAAATAAGCATGTATTTGAGTCCGTTTTAATAGAAGTATTTCATAAATTTCTCATGTTGCAACGCATTTTATAGAATTATAGATGTTCAAAATTTGAATGTTTGTAAATATAAATATGAAAAAAAACCACCCAGAAAAACTGCAGAGGTCGAATTCATGACCATTATAAATTACCAAGAATACACTTAACATGTATTGACACACAGTAATTATGAACGCACAGACAATTAAAATAAATGTCCAGTTTATTGGCCGCCAAGACTATCAGAAAAATAAATCATTGAAAGGTACATTACTTAACATGAGAAGTTATTCAATGGAAGAAAGATCCTTTTGGTTGCTTCATCTTGTATTTGGAAGGGACAATATTGTGTAAAACCTCCAATACACTTAACCTCTATCCTTGATATACGACGATTAAAGACTAATAAAATCAATGTCTCATGTGGGGTATTGATAAGGGCATACGAAATGTAAGGATGGAATTATCAGCGGGGACCAAATGCTCACGGAGGTTCTCTGATTAATATTTTTATCACGAGGGATAAAACAGGACAAAACAGTCCCCTGAACACAAAAGATTGCGGCAATGATTCTTCCGCTTTCTCTGAACCAGTACAAACAAAAATTCCTATCTTAAAGTACGTCCATCTTGGAATTTATTCAAGAGAGCAGACAAGTTGTAACTACATTACATGTTACTGCCCTTGACAAAAATTAATTCTGCAATAAGTTTCTCGTGCAAGCGAATACACTGCAGGAAATACGTATCTTTGTCTGAAATGCCTTAACATCGAGATTGTTATGCTAGCTGTCAATGAAAATCGTGAACTTTATTGCCATAGCCACTGACCCTACGATTATGGGACAAATTGTAACAAATATGTTTCAAAAATGACAGGTCTTTTGGTATGAACACAGTCCAGTATGATTTCGATTATTTTAGATATTGCAGTTGCCGAAAATTTGTCCAGTGCGTTATAATAAATAGAGGCATATCTCTCAATTAAGAAATGCCGGTAAGGTTCGTAAGTGGCAGCCAGAGCGACAGCTTCGAGTTAAGGTTCACGTATCCCTTTCATAGCCACAATATAAAGCTACCAAATGAAAAGGGCATTGAAAATGCTATACATTACATATCACGTCTTAATCATGCGCAATGACTTGGCATTACTAAGATACGTCTGAAATAGGGGATAATAAGGGGGTTGTTGATAGTTGCCTTCTTACAAGAACTTCGACCATAAAGCATTAAACAAATACTGAATAAATCACCCCATCAAGTTCGAACCAAGCTTCTTCTAATTAGCTGGGTTATATAATTAACACATACAACTTCCCAAATGTTCAATCCAAATTCAGTACTTTTTTTAACTCATGAAACCCTTTAAATATCTATACTTCTAAGTACAGGTATCAATGACAGGTCTATACAGGCCTGTCAGTCCTTTTTTATAACTGAATACCCTTATCTTATATGAAATTATTATACTACCCTTGTTATCACCCACTGCACCTGTAAATAATTTTCACTAGTTATTGAGAAACAAGTCTTCTTCAATACCTCCTAATGCAACCGGAAGTGAAGTGGGTAGAATTAAGAAGCACCTCAAGAAGCGACTGACGCTTACAACGGTGTCACAATCAATGAACCAATGAACCAAAGCGTGTCCACATATATTAAGGCAGCATAAGGGTGTCTCTTTAAAAGTGTCCTAAGACTTAAATGGCATCATCTGGACACAGTAGCATTACAACCTATATCTGCTAATGATATTATCTTACATTTGTCAATCAACAATATTCTAGATAATGACTACTTATTATGTTTTATTTCGATAATGTTCTGGTAAGTAAAATACGAACATCTGATTTGACTGTAAAAAGTATTTCGTCAATAAAGTTTACTTTAATTTAATATTCAAAAGCTATTAATTGATTAATATATTTTAATATGAATTTCAATTTAAACTGCAAAGATTCATATGACATTTGGAAACGAATTATTGTCAACAATCTTATTTGTAACTTTTCTATTAAAGGAACAAAAAATATCAAAACACACAATTCTGCCAATATGTATTATTTATTTAAATACAATTCAAATAAATGTTTATTTACAGTATGTCTTTTCAAGATAATTCCTTATATCACTGTATTGTCAACTAATTCCTAGATACTATACAGCTTGTCGTTAGGTTACATCAAAAGACGTCACTATTAATCGTACGGCGATTTGAGGCTTACGTAAACAGCTAAAATAAACAGCACCCCGCTGTTCAGTTTAAGGAAAGTGTTCTCGATAATTTAAGATAGCGATTCGTGATCTTCAAGAGTTTTGTTTCGTTACAATACCAAAACAAAAGTATCATCCCTTGCATGTGTCGGCAAGGAGGTCTTGCAGGACTTCATGATTACCGATCAGTTTCTTAGGTTTGGAGGCCGTTAAACGTGTCACTAGATGTGTTTTGGGGGGTGGGAGGTGGGGGGGGGGG